>NC_070609.1:60820000-61120000 GCF_027172205.1 Podarcis raffonei | reverse complement strand
TTGGCTAACACAATGTACAGTATTCTATACTCCCATATCAAAATTGCATCTATTTTAATATACGGTAATTACACCAGAAAGGATTTCTGTCTCAACAGATGATGAATGTCTCAGTCCTGGCACAGTATAACACTTCATGTGGGCTTCATTGTTGCACAGTACACAAAAGAAATAGCTATTGAGCCTTGCTGGCTACCAGCAGTTGGGAGAAGCTTCTTTCAGCCATTCTGGAGGTTATTAAATGCACGTACGTGTGCAGAGCAAGACTACCTTCCTTGACGATGAGCTTTTGTTAAGTGCTAACAATCTCCATGCAATTAATTGCATAGTCCCCTGTGATAGATTAGTGTTCAAGTACTGGTTGAGGACCACATATGCAAGCTTTGAGGAATTTGGATTGCTTCGGGGTTTTTTCTCAGAACCCTAAGCAGCAACCCTGCACACATAACTGCTTAAATTCCATTGATTCTTATGGGGTTTAAGCAGCCGATATTCAGAGGGGTAGTCACATGTCCAAAGTCCCATTTGCATTAATTAATAACAAAAGAATAGCCACTGGATCTGGCCAATTGCACATCTAGTCCAGCATCCTGTTCCCACAGTGGCCAACCAGATGCCTGTGGGAAACCAGCATGCAGGACCCAAGTGTCAGGAGCTCAGCCTACACTTGAGTAGGACCCTGGTAGAGACACATGCCTGACTGGCATGTTCTCTTCCTCCTGGTCAAATGTTCAGGAGCTTCAAAAGCTTTATTCAGCCCAAACATCACAGCAACTGATGCCAACCGACACCGGCACACTTAGGGATCTACAGAGTTTGTGCATCAAGCATAACAGACCTCAGCAACTCAGCATTTTGGCTAATCTACTTTATTTACATATAAACACACACGGAGCACTGCAACATGGCTCCCTCTCTCTCTAGCATCAGACAGCAAAGAGAAAAAACAAAGGACGATAGTCCCACTTCACGGAACACAGTAACACAAACATCCTGTCTCTGTCACATCCTACTTTGTGGAGTCAAAACATATACCGTCATGTGAAAGACAACAATCCCATGACTGCAATCATGGAGCAGGAATGCTAACACCAAGCACACGATCACTCTCCCTTCCTGTGGTTTCCAGCAACTGGTATTCGGTAGCTCTGCTACTGTTGATCTCATCCAGAGCACTCTGGACCTCCTTGCACAGCTACTGCCTGTTTAGTTCCCCTCTCAAAGTATGTGTCAAGGACTTGAGCCCTCTCCAGAAGGAGTATGCACTGACATTTTGTCCAATTACCCCCCCCCCATAAAATCAGGAACCAATACTGGGCAGAAGCAAGGAGCTTTCTTCCCAATGTACTAGCTTTTCAACGTGTAGAGAGATTTCTTGATGTATCTGTGCATGAGGATGGATTCCATGGGCCTTCTGAGGTGGTACTGAGTAAAGCTAAGCCAAAGTCTCATGTGTTTCAGTTTTCAATCTCCTGTCAAAATTTGCATGCTTGATGTAGGAAGAAATATAGGATGTTTGCACACACACTCACAAAACCAAATATGTTTCTCTGGGTTTCATCCAAGATACTAATCAAAACTCAGACAGAGCTGTACAAAAGGCTCGGCATATAGGCTGGTTTTGAAGACTCTGGGGTAACGGGCAGTCCCCAAGCTGGCCCAAGGCCTTGTTATTGAGCTTCCCAGAGCCTGAAAAACCAGCTTTTCTGGGAACAGCCTGAGCTTTGATTAATATCCGAGAATTGAACAAAAGCAGACAATGCTCAAGGATACATCAGAGAAGCAGGAGAGATTGCAATAGAAACAAAAGCAAAACTGACCCTCTAGCACAGCTGCACAAGTGGATTATGCTGCAAATATTGCTGAACAATTGAATGGGCCAGCCCTACCATTAGGCAGAGTCAAGTAGCAGATGCTGGGGGGGGGGTGTAACAGAGCAATGGCAGCAGACCTACAGCTGTTCCCTCTGAGTCCTTTCCCTATTCTCCTCTGTTGGAGGACAGAGCTGTGGGTAACACATGGCCTGCCCTCAGCCCCCTAATCCAGCCCCCTGCCTTCACACATGGTTGAGGACACCGACTGCTGTCATTGAAACAAAGGTACAATTGTCAGCTCAGTTAGTTTCAGTTTGTGTGTGGAATGGGAAATACACCAAAGTGAGCAAGAGGCAACATGATACAGGTGTATAAATTTATGCATGGAATGGGGGAAGTGGATTGAGAAAAGCTGAATTCATGAAGCTCAATTCTGGAAGATTCAGGACAGATAAAGGGGAGTACTTCTTCACATAATGCATAGTTAAACTATGAAATTTACTCCCACAGCAAGCAGAGATGGCCACCAACTGAGGTAGGATTGAGGATAGAGCAAATTCATGGAGGAGAGGGCTATTGATGGAGGTAGCAATGCTTCTGAATGCAAGTTGCTGAAAACCACAGGAAGGGAGGGTGCTCTAGGGCTTGAATCCTGCTTGCTGGTTTCCCACAGGCATGTGGCTGGCAACCGTGAAAAGAGGATACTGGACTAGATGGGCCTTTTTGCCCAATCCAGCAACTTCTTCATGTATTCTTACCATATTGCCCTTCACCCCAGACTACTAAATGTTTTGGACTGGCCCTGATAGGCTAAGGTGGTTTTATAGTATGGAAATGTAGGACTCTTTTCTGTCCCTTAAGAGTAATTGCAGATTTGGTCCCGAAGACAGACATTTTGGAAGCAACTGCAGAAGGACTGCATTTCTGCATCTAAGCCTCCCCACCACCCAAGAACATATTCCCATCCTCTTCTTTATTCACTACACAATGAACTGAGTCAAATGACAACAGAGAAAACTAAAATCAGGAGGAGCAGCACTCACATTGCCTACAGCAATAGGAAACTGACGGGTGATGTGATAATGACAGACAGATCCTTATCCCCATTCTAGAGCCTGTCTACCAACGAAGTAAGTTGTGTCGCCAATATCTGTCCCAGCGCTGTGTCCACCTCGCACAGTTGCCATTCTCTTCTTCCTTCTTCCCCCCCCCCAGCTTCCTGATTTGCCACTTGAAACCACCACTGAACTGCCAATATTATTATTACTCAGATGGAAGCTGTTCCGGAGTTTGGACAGTAGTAGATTTCTGTAGGCAAAAAAGAAGAAGAAAGGGCAAAGAATTTCAACAGCAGCTTTTGGTATGAGTTGCTAGTCACTGCCCCACCTCAACAAATGACTACCAGTGGGGAGTTCATGTAGTTCCTAGGGAACTACAAATTGCATAAGACATACTAGAGGTTTAAGCGATTGATGGCCCCAGACCCCAAGACTGCACTGAAGTGAAGCTACCTACTGCTAGGGATGGGGAAATCAGTCAGTTTCATGTCCTCTCCATTTCTCATTCTTCCAGTCTTAAGTGCAGAGCTTGCATTTTCATATCAGTTTGTGTGTGTTTTTCAAGTCTGCATGAAAGTTCACCATCATTTTATTATCAATTTCTCCTAAAATACACATTGTTGTATGCAACTTTCCTAATGTACCCATTTTTGCAAAGCAATTTCCTTTAAGAGAATGCATTTTTGCATGTTTTTCACATACACATGTTTCTATGCAAGCTATATGCATTATTTGGATGGAGAATTGTGAATTTTGAGAAATGACTGTGTTTAATTGACAATCTTGGGATCTGGTTTATTTCTGTAAGCCGCTTAGAGTTTCTTTTTCTGATGAAGCAGTGTTATTTAAATGTTGTTAAATAAAATATGTCATGGACGCTCTTAACTAACCCACACTCAGTGTGTAACCTTGGACCAGTTGCTATCTGTACTAATTAAATATCTCAGCTTGCTCTACCTTACAGGGTTATTGTAAGGGTGAAATTGGTTACCTTCCACCCTCAACAACTTGAAGGATTCAAGTCTTGCTATATAAATAACATTCCTTCCACTGGTAGGTCATTGTGCGAGCTTATAGTCCTTTGGTTCATTGTGGAATTAATAGATTGTGAATTAATAGATTCCCCATCAGCAACACATTCATAGCACCCCCAAACAGACCCTGCTTTGAGCTTTTATTCTACAGATAAAACTTAAGATTTCATAGATGGGTCAAACGACGTTTAGGTTTTGTTGATGGGATAGAAATGAAATCATCAAGAAACAGCATCTTTCTTTCTTTCTTTCTTTTTCAATGCAATATAAAAATGAATTGCAGTGGTTTCAGGTGTAGGTCAGATACACGTTTATTCCAAATAAATCTTAGGTACAGTTCAAAAGATGCCTCTGATGTTTGAAATGAAAGGATGTCTGTCATCTTTCCCTCTCTCCCTCGCCCTTGTATTTTATTACAGTATATGCTTCCCCCCTCAAACAATGGATCCCCAGCCAGGAAGTGAAAGCTATTGTCAGACTAAGCAGAGCCATGTGTGGAGAGCTGAAATGCACGCAGCGAAGGGATCCATCTACATAGAAACCTGGATAAATAAGAGATGGAGTAGAAAAAAAGAAGGCAGGAGAGGAGTTATTGGAAATTGCTAGCCACCCACAGTCTGGATGGAGACATGAGGCAGGCATTGGGTTGAAGGTCACAACTTTATTTTGACATCCTGGGCCTGCCAGTTGCTGGAAACCACAGGAAATGTGAGTTGAGCTACCAATGGCTACCATCCCTGATAGGTTCCACCTCCACTGTGGGAGGCAGTAATGCTTCTGAATTCCACTGGCTGGAAGACACAGGAGGGAAGAGTGCTGTTGAACTCAGGTCATCCTTGTAGGCTTCCCATAAGCATCTGGTCCCTGTCCCCCACACATTTTATACTTCCTTGTAGAAGTCCTTCTTCAGACAGGGCAAAGGAAACCCTGGCACTCATTCCCACAAGAGGCTACCAACCTAGATGGCTTTGGACAAATTCATGGAGGAGAAGGCTATCAATACCTCCTAGCCATGATGGCTCTGCTCTGCCTCCCAGTTGGAGGTAGCAATGCTTCTGAACACCAGTTGCTGGAAACCACAGAGAGGGAGAGTGCTCTTTTGCTTGGGTCCTGCTTGAGGGTTCCCCAATTGGGGAATCTGGTTGGCCACTGTGAGAGCAGGATGTTGGACTAGATGGGCCATTGCCCTGTGCAGAGAACTCTTCTTATCTTCTTTAAATCAGTGGCTCTCAAACATTTGTGGCTCCCAAACATTTGGGGACCATCCTCCACCTTGGTGCCATAAACTCACCTCAATGCCCCCCCATCCTACAGTATAAAAAGCATTCTTCAGAATAGTGGTTTGCATGATCCACTAAGGAAGTAATAGCACAATAGCATTCAAAACCGTAACAATTCTTTGCTCATTTATTCAAAACCCAATGGAAACTATTTATTTTAATTAATTCCACAAACGGATGACGTGATCCTGTGATACCTGCTTTTCAAAGCTGTATAGCCATTGATACCTTCCGCTCTCCCTGCAACCCCTTGCCCCAGGTAATCCCACCTGTCCCCAGGGGGCACTACCACCCATTTCAAGAACCACTGCTTTGAATGTGTGATGTGCATATGACCTTGTAGCAATCACAGATGTATGATGCAACCACAATGGGGGACTTCCCACTGCTCCCCACCTTTTGTCTCCCTAGGTATGATCAGCTGTGGGGGTTGGAGGAGTTGCTGAGCTGCCATTTCCCAACTGCATCTCTTTGCCTTCTTCCAGCCTGAACATCCCATCCCATGGTCCCAGTGGTGCACAAGCTCCCCTCCTTGGCTAGGCTTGGTTCCTGCACCCCGTCTCTCAATACTCCTCAGCCTGCATGTGTTAAGCAGTGCTGAAAATTAGCCTTCTCTCTGTGAATGGCAGAACGGCATTAAGGGTATGCCTCTTTCCATCCAGACAGAAAACTTACAATGAGGATGAATTTGTAATTACACACATGTCAGAATAGAGAGCATGATATTTTGCAGGGTCTTTATTGAACATTGCTTTAGAATATATTTTTTTCCCTTGTAGGAAAAAAGAAAGAAAGAAAAGAGAGCCTTATTGTACATCATCCTTGTCATGGGACTTTTGTAAATTTTGTCCAACTATATGTGTGTGTGTGTGTGTGTGTGTGTGTGTGTTTTCCATGTTTCCCTGACACAGAACTTGCCGACAAGCTGCTATTCTATGATTGATGTACTTATTTCTACTAAACTACCCCTAACCAAGCATATCATTTTTATACAGTACGTGTATATTCAATTTCCTACAGTTTTGACTACTAAACTGTCTCAGTGGTGGAACAAATACATTGAGCAGGTTATGAAGGTCTCGATGAACTCATGCAATCACCTGGATAAAGAAATGGAACTCAGGTACTTTTCATTGATGGCTATGGCTTTGGCACATAAGGTCCTCTTTTTTATAAAGCTAGGTACAGACAAAAGCAGGGGGGGTGTTATGTGTGTGCCCCCCCGACAACTTGAGGGCAACGTAATAAAGATTCATTATGTGTAGCACTAACCATTTTTTTGTTAAAAATAATAATATCTGTTTCACTATATAATATCTGTTTGAACAGGCTCTGTGGATTCTTGTGGCGCTTTTAAAAAACCCCCGCAAAGTCTACTTGATCAAAGACCATGGAGGAATGTTTTCTTAAAAGGAACAGGTAAGTTCACAGACAATACTAGATATCTTCTGAGGCTTCAGGCTACCATGCACAGCCATTTTGCACACTGATTCAGGTGATCTGGTTGACATCATTCACTTGGAAAGAAGGATGGAAGGAAGGAAGGAAGGAAGGAAGGAAGGAAGGAAGGAAGGAAGGAAGGAGCAACAACATAGCAATAACTGCTCAGATAACAAATAACGCTAGACAAGTCTCTGGAAATAATCCTTCTAGTTCCAAGTAGTTAATTGCCTCCTTATTCTTACTGCCACCCATTGGAATTTGGTGATTATCAATGATGCCTATGGGAGAGCCATCTCTCAGCAAGTATTTAATATAGAATTGGCCTGATCTTTCCTGGTAGTCTTTGCCATAACATTTTTATGACCAGGTATTATTATTATTATTATTATTATTATTATTATTATTATTATTATCATCATGCGTTTCACCTCCCCAGCCCATGTCCTTTGGGCTTTCCAAAGGAAGGAGATACTTCTGAGCAAATGCCAACCCTTATCTCCCTAAGAGAAAATAAAGAGAGGGAAAGGGAAATGTCTTCTCCGTCGAATGCCATTTTCTGCTCTTCTCTCCCCAATGCATGCCAAATCATGGCATCTGTTCCTGCTGTTCTTTAGTTCTCCCATCCAGCGTGTTTTTCAACTTCCTAGGAACATTTGTGGTTCTTAAATCCAAAGGTCATGTTTAACATTAGAGGGGTGTTTTTTTTGGTGGAGAAGAAGAAGGCAGCGGATGTGTGTGTGAGAGAGAGATGGGGTCTGTTTCTGTTGGAAAACGGTTGGCTTGGCTCTTGTTGTTTTTTCTCCCCTCAATTCCTTTCTTAGCTGTTCATTAGCTTTTACATCTGATGGGTTTTCTAACATTTCAGCACAGAGCACTGCAAGTTTCAGCTTCATACAGTGTGGTTGTGGGGTCAACAAGGGTTAAAAAGGTTTGCCACCCTCTTGTCAGTTGTGTCTGTGAATGCTGCAAGGAGGAGAGTCGTCTCACGCAGTCACAGCATGGAGAAGGAGGCACTTTTGTCAGAGGCCAGGAGAAAATTCAGGCTGCATCCAAACCCCACTAGCTTTCTTCTAAACAAAGGCTCTTACAGCAAATACTCAAAAATCTATTGAATTATATATGACAGTTTTATGCAGAGATACAGTGAGCTTAAGCCACCAAATTCCTCCTCTCCTTTCTTCTTCGGTGTTCAAACTGCGAATCCAGACCTCAAATGCTAGTAAGGTAACCTTTTTTTTTTTTTAGGCTGTTGATTTATGGTATGCAGTGTAGGCTGTGATCCTAGACCCACTCACCTAGAAGGGAGCCAAACCATTAAGAGCCTGGTTCTCACTATCCAACACACATTGCACACAGAGACCAACAAACTACGGTTTCCAGAGTTCTTTGAGCACTATCATAGTGCTTTAAATGTGTGGTGCAAATGTGGCCATAGTGTTATTCTGAGGCAGTATAACACACACACTCTCTCTTTGTGTGTGTGTGTGTGTGTGTGTGTGAGAGAGAGAGAGAGAGAGAGAGAGAGAGAGAGAGAGAGAGAGAGAGAAGGATGTTGGGTGCTGAGTTGTTTTTGCCTCAGGAGAATCTCAGGTCCTTACACCAAATACCTGGCCTCTCTATCTGGCCCTTGGGATTCTTCCCAGGCCATGCCTCCTCACCAGGCCATGCCCCTCCCCCTAGGCCACACCCCTCACTGGCCCAACCCCACACCTTCTTCCAGTTTCTTTACCTGGATGAAATGTGTCCTTGAACAGTAATAATGCCTCTTGGGAAAGCGCTTGTGTGCTTGGACGCCGGCCTACTGTCCCAAGCTAAGAATCACAGCCACTGCCCCATTCATCACTGCAATGTGGCCCCTGGAACAGAAGGGAATGTGGACCTCTGACTGGAAAACCTTCACCACTCCTGCTTTCATCCTTTTCAGGTATTCTGTTTGCATGTCAAGCAGATGCAGGGGACAGGCTGCAGTGGCGTAGCGTGGGGGGTGCCAGGGGTGCCGGCCGCACCGGGCGCAACATCTGGGGGGGGGCGCGAGTCCAGAGGGCCCAGCCGTGTCGTGCCCTCAGCCCGCCCCTATTGTCAGAGCGGCCGGCCAGCCTCCGCCTGCTCCTACCTTGCCCACCCGAGGACTGCGGCAGCGCCCGCCCCCGTGGCCACCTACCCCGCCCCGCCTCGCCCATTGGCTCGCCTCCCTCGGCCCCGCCTCTCTCCGATGGCCGCGGGGGGTGTCCTGCTTGGCGCTGGCGCCTTTTTTCAGGAGGTAGGGAGGCTGGACGGGGAGGTGGGGTCGGAAGCGGGCAGAGAAGGAGGGGAGCTCGTAGCCAAAAGGGCTGCGCCGGCCGGCAAAGGGCCGGGGAAAGTTTGGAGAGGAGAAACGCACCGTCATGATTTCCCAGTGGAAGCGGCAGGATTAGGGATGGCGAAGCGTAATTACGCACAAATTTCGGTGGGTGAGAGCTTCGGGGATCGATCGGTGGAAATGGGAATCAATTGGAATATGAGAAAGAGAGAGAGAGAGGGACCATCATTCATAGGCATAGATTTGTAGGGTCAGGGGGCGCAAATCCACGGGTTAGGGGGCGCAAATTACTTGCCTTGCCCCGGGTGCTGACAACCCACGCTACGCCACTGTCAGGCTGTGTTGAGACGTTCCACCTCTCCATTGTGTTTCCCTCACCCTAGTGCAGAAAAAGATGGAGAAGCCCTTCAGAAAGAAATACTGCAATCTTCCTTCCTTCCTTCCTTCCTTTCTTGTGGAGGGTGAGAGAATGAAAAGCACCTTCTGATAAACTTCAGCTCAGCTCCAGGCAGTACAGTGGGATGTCAAGCAGCTGAGAAGCTGGCGGTTGTCTCTCCGATTGGTTGGCTATGTCGCAACTGGTGTAGGTAGAACATCACAGGAGCGTGTTGGATCAGACCAATGGCCCATCTAGTCCAGCACGCTTTTCTCAGAGTGGCTGAACTGTTGCCTATGGGAACCCAACAAGCAGGATTTGAGCACAAGAGCAACTCTTCCCTCCTGTGGCTCCCAGAATTGTTTGGTTTTGTATATGTATATATAGTGCCTTTTTGTTTTTTTTTTTTTTTGTTTTTTTTATAATATTTTTTATTACGTTTCTTTCCAAATTTTATACATTACAAACAAATAAGGAGTTTACAAGAAACCATTTTTTTTTTTTTTTAACAAAAATCCCAACTTGGACTTCCCCACCCCTTCCGATTCTGCGTTCTTTATATTAACAATGTCAGCAATTTGTTACCTTATGTCATACCTTATTGTAACTTTACATGTTATGTATCTATATTCAATGTATTATGTCACAATTTTTATACCTTTAAAATAAACGTAACATGTTCAATTTCATATTATCTCCTTTTCTCTTTTATCACTTAGTTTACTATTTACTTAATCATAATTGCTAAAGCGTATCATTTCCAAATCATGCACCGTCTTAAGATTCATACAGTTTGTAATACTTTTGCAAGTAGTCTTTAAACTTTTTCCAGTCCACCTCAATTGTTTCTACATCCAAATCTCGGATTCTGCCGGTCAGTTCAGCTATCTCCATGTAGTCCATCAACTGCATCTGCCATTCCTCCAGCGTGGGTAAATCTTGTGTCTTCCAGTTCTTTGCGATGAGTATTCTTGCTGCTGTACTAGCATACATAAACAAAGTTCTGTCCTTCTTTAACACTTTCTGGTCTACCATGCCCAACAGGAAGGCCTCTGGTTTCTTGGGAAAGGTATACCTAAATACCTTTTTCAACTCATTGTAAATCATTTCCCAGAAAGCCTTAACCTTTGGGCATGTCCACCAGAGGTGAAAGAAAGTCCCCTCTGCTTCCTTACACTTCCAACATTTATTGTCAGACAGGTGATGTATCTTAGCTAACTTGACTGGGGTCATGTACCACCGGTATATCATTTTCATAATGTTTTCCTTCAAGGCCGTACTGGCCGTGAATTTCATTCCGGTGTTCCATAACCTTTCCCAGTCTTCAAACATAATGTTGTGTCCAACATCCTGTGCCCATTTAATCATAGCAGATTTAACTGTCTCATCCTGTAAATTCCACATAAGCAGCAAGTTATACATTCTAGATAACAGCTTTGTCTTTGGTTCTAACAATTCTGTCTCTAGTTTCGACTTTTCCACCTGGAAACCAACTTTTTTGTCCATTTTGAAAACCTCTTGAATTTGAGCATAATGTAGCCAATCTCGCACCTTATTTTTTAGTTTGTCCTGGCTCTGCAACTTCCAATTGTCTCCAATTTTTTCAGTCAATTCCCAATATTTCGGCCAATAGGCCTCCATATTGGGTCTTTTTCGGGCCTTGGCCTCCACTGGTGATAGCCACCTCGGAGTTTTACTCTCTAGTAAGTCTTTATATTTCATCCAGACTGCGAAAATTGCTTTTCTGACAATGTGGCTTTTAAACAATTTATGTGCTTTAACCTTGTCGTACCATAGGTATGCGTGCCATCCAAAAGCATTATTAAAACCTTCCAGATCTAGGACATCGGTGTTTTCCAACAAAAACCAATCTTTCAGCCAGCAGAAGGCTGCAGCTTCATAATACAACCTCAAGTCCGGCAGGGCAAACCCCCCTCTTTCTTTCGAATCTGTTATATATAGTGCCTTTTTGAAAAAGAAATGCTGGTTGGAGGGGGATAATTGTATGTGAAAAGCTTATAATGTTGTTTTTTAATTAAAAAAAGAAAGAAAGACTGACTAGGTTTGAGAATGGATTATTCCACCAAAGACTCCCTGTCTTAGGCCCTGCAGCCTAGCAATGTCTACCTTTGGACACAAGAATTGTGTTCAGAACTACAGGTCTTGAACCCTTCCTCCTAATACCCTGCAGCTCTCCCTTGGACCAAACAAAAGCCAGATGCTATTTCTGCCTGCAAGGTTAATCTTAGTACATTTGTTCTCAATTGCATATAAATCTCAGCAGCGTGCATATGTGTGTGTTTTTGAAAGTATATTTGTTATAAGTTGTAAAGCACCTTAGGATGCAACATCTGAAAGGACCAATAAAGGGACATTGGAGCACTCTGCAATTTTTATATTTCATTGTGCAACAATTGTACATTGACTATTGAGGAGCCAAACCTATTATATATTTGAAGAGAGTAACCTGGGAAATGATTTCAATAATGTTTTGCCGTCTCCATAATGATCGGAAACAGTAGTTGAGATGCACAGGAACAGTATGTGTATTTATACACACACACCACTAGATAATTGATGTGAGCTCCTTCCTCTCATTATAACAAGAAAAAGACTTAAGAAGAATATGAGACATACGTCTTTTGTAACATATTTTGAAAGAATTTGCTTCCTGTTAGGTGTATTGAATTTTTCAAACCTCCATATATTTATGGCGAAGTGTAACAAATTACTTATAGCTCACAAAAGCTTATGGCATACGATTACCCTTAATTAATGGGTAAGTGCAAGCCTTTATTATTCAATGAAACTAATTTATTATCTTAATTCTCTGATGTTCTGTCCCACGTTTCTATCGAAACCATTGTTCGCACCATGGAAACCAGCTGCCACCATATCTAGGGGGGTCTCTTTTTATGACCCACACCACCTAATTAGATGGCATTGTTCTTTCAAGACTACCACCCCAAGAGGGGTGAACCGTCATGCTGTAGCTTCCGTTGGCGACCGGTGAGGCAAAGCCCTCACTGGTGTTCCTGTGTCTGTAGCTGCAAGAACACCCTTCTCCTCTCCTGTGCATTCATACAACTCTATTATTTTCCTCTCCGTTATTTTCTCCTTGATGCTTTTGTGCGTACCTCTCTCCCCCGCACACACACCTTTTTTCCTCTGAGCAGCGGCACAGTCGCCTTACCTGTCCCCTTGTCTCTTCTATTAGGCTCAGCTAGTTAACTGAAAGCAAGTGAAAAGAGCTGAAAGCTAGTGGGTGTCTGAGCTGCCTAGCCGAGAGTTTCCCCAGCTAATTGCCAGTCCTAATAGGCACCATTAGCCGCTACAAGCCCTTTGAGATGGCCCTGGGCTCCTCTCAGGTAACAGCCATCACCAGATAAAGGCTGAAATATGCTCCATTTAGAGAGACACTTGCAGACAGGGATGTCACAGGCTGCCAATTATGTTCTGCCTGTACACAGTCACTTCCAAGCAGTAGGCAAGACACATACATCGGGAGCTAAAGGGACGAGCTGTGTACTATCTTGAACTACAAACGTGCAGGGCTTATGGGGACGCACCCCCTTTTCGAATTAGGCCACATCAAGTTTCAATTATCGCCTCCTTTGTTATCTCCCGACTGGCGACGCAGCTCAAAGCACCATCAATGTGGCAAAGCCCCAGAGAATTCCATGGAGGAATGCAATGCCTGCACATTCTGATCTGCTCTTGTGGAAGCTGCAGAAGCAGGAACACAACCACCACAACTTGTCTGGCATGGCATAAGAGACCCATTCCTCTAAGGGAGGGGGAAAGGGAAAAAATAATAATCCATGGGTTTTAGTCTGGTGGAATTTTGGCTGGCGGTAAGATTAGTCTGGTGGTATGTTTCAGGAGTGGGAAAAGAATTGTAAGCAGAGCCTTCACCGCACTTTTTTAAAAGCAGAATTCAAATCAAATTGTAAGGTGGGAAAAACTATTTGTCAAGTGAAACATCTGTAGAAAGCCAAAGAAGGTTCAACCAGAAAAGAAAAAGATATTTCAGTTGGAGGATCACCACATCTCTAAACTAATGAATGAATTAAGCCACACAGGATGAATTTGCGCAGTCAATACATCTTCATGATAAAAATATATAAAATTATGCATGGCATAGAGAAAGTGGATAGAGAAAAGTCCCCCCCCCCCATAACACTAGAACTCATCAACATCCAATGAAGCTGAGAGTTTCAGGACAGAAAAAAGAAAATCCTTCCTCACACAGCACATAGTTAAATGATGGAACTCGCTCCCACAGGAGACAATGATGGCCACCAACTTGGATGGCCTTAAAAGAGGATTGGAAAAAACCATGGAAGAGAAGGCTATTTGATGGCTACTAGTCAAAATGACTATGGTCTGCCTCCATGGTTGAAAGTGGTAATGTCTCTGAATACCAGTAACTGGAAACCACAGTTGGGGGGAGGGTTGTTGTTCTTGGGTCCTGCTTGTGGGATTCCCATTGTGGCATCTGGCTGGCCACTGTGAGAAGAGGATGCTGGACTAGATGGACCAGCAAGGCTCTTATGTTCTTATGCTCATTGTTCATGTATTTTTATTAGTATCCTTGTTCATAGATATTTTCATAGATATCTTCATCCATATGAAGTTGATCCCATGGCCATAACGAAGCATGAACAACTGCTCTGTAAAGATGACCTGCTCACAGTTATATACCAGTGGTTCATCCCATTTCATAGATTCACATAGGCATTTCCTCAATATCACCATACCACAAAGAATAAGCTTGCTGATAACAAACAAACAAACAAATTTCTTTCCAGTAGCACCTTAAAGACCAACTAAGTTAGTTCTTGGTATGAGCTTTCGTGTGCATGCACACTTCTTCAGATACACTTGAAACAGAAGTTGCCAGATCCCTCTATATAGTGAGAAGGTGGGGAGGGGTATTACTCAGAAGGGTGGTGGGAATGGGTGATTGGCAGATAGCTGTGATGAGCCTGTTGACGACTCTTAACGACTGCAATAGGTCTTACAGGAAAAAGCAAGGGGTGAGGTGAGAAGGTGAAAAATAGCTTTGTCATTTATAATGAGATAAGAATCCAATGTCTTTGTTCAGACCAGGTCTCTCCATGGTTTTAAGTTTGGTAATGAGTTGCAATTCAGCAGCTTCTCTTTCCAGTCTATTTCTGAAATTCCTTTGTAGTAAAACAGCTACTTTGAGATCTTGTATAGAATGTCCTGGGAGATTGAAGTGTTCTCCTACTGGTTTCTCTGTCTTGTGATTCTTGATGTCCGATTTATGTCCGTTTATTCTTTGGCGTAAGGTTTGGCCTGTTTGTCCAATATAGAGAGCTGAAGGACACTGTTGGCATTTGATGGCATATACAATGTTAGACGATGAGCAATTAAATAGTCCCGAGATGGTATGTGTGATGTTGTTGGGGCCAGTAATGGTGTTGTCCGGGTGTATGTGGCAGCAAAGTTGGCATCTGGGTTTATTGCAGGCTCTGGTGCCAGTGTCCGTGTTACGTCTGGTTGTAGTATTATTGTGGGTTAGGAGTTGTTTAAGATTGGGTGGCTGTCTGTAGGCAATGAAAGGTCTTCCTCCCAGAGCTTGAGAAAGAGAACTATCATTGTCCAGGAGAGGTTGTAGATCTCTGATGATGCGTTGTACTGTTTTAACTTGGGAGCTGTATGTGATGACTAGAGGTGTTCTGTTATTTTCTTTTTTGGGTCTGTCTTGCAGCAAGTTCTCTCTGGGTATCTGTCTGGCTCTGTTGATCTGTTGTCTAACTTCATCTGCTGGGTATTTTAGTTCTAAAAAGGTTTGCTGTAGATCTCTTAGGTGAGAGTCTCTGTCTGTAGAATTGGAACAGATACGGCTGTAACGTAGTGCCTGGCTATATACAATGGACTGTTTGGTATGTTTGGGATGGTAGCTAGAGGCATGTAGATATGTTTGTCGGTCAGTTGGTTTACGGTATAAGGTGGTGTCTATGCGTCCATCCTGTATTTTTATAGTAGTGTCCAAAAAATGTATTTCTTGCATAGATTGATTCATTGTTAGGTTGATTGTGGGGTGAAAATCATTGAATTTCTGGTGGAAGGTGTCTAGGGTCTGTTGACCATGTGTCCAGATGATAAAAATATCGTCAATGTATCGCAGGTACAAGAGAGGTTTGAGTGGGTAGGGGTTTAGGAAACGTTGTTCTAAATCTGCCATGAAGATGTTGGCATACTGTGGGGCCATGCGGGTGCCCATTGCTGTGCCGCTGATCTGAAGGAACAGGTCATCACCGAATTTGAAGTTGTTGTGGGTAAGGACAAATTGGCAGAGTTTGGTGGCAAAGTCCGCTGTGGTTTTATCTGAAATGGTGTTCCTTATAGCTTGTAAACCATCGTTGTGTGGGATGTTGGTATACAGAGATTCCACATCCATAGTAGATGTGGATGTGGAATCTCTGTATACCAACATCCCACACAACGATGGTTTACAAGCTATAAGGAACACCATTTCAGATAAAACCACAGCGGACTTTGCCACCAAACTCTGCCAATTTGTCCTTACCCACAACAACTTCAAATTCGGTGATGACCTGTTCCTTCAGATCAGCGGCACAGCAATGGGCACCCGCATGGCCCCACAGTATGCCAACATCTTCATGGCAGATTTAGAACAACGTTTCCTAAACCCCTACCCACTCAAACCTCTCTTGTACCTGCGATACATTGACGATATTTTTATCATCTGGACACATGGTCAACAGACCCTAGACACCTTCCACCAGAAATTCAATGATTTTCACCCCACAATCAACCTAACAATGAATCAATCTATGCAAGAAATACATTTTTTGGACACTACTATAAAAATACAGGATGGACGCATAGACACCACCTTATACCGTAAACCAACTGACCGACAAACATATCTACATGCCTCTAGCTACCATCCCAAACATACCAAACAGTCCATTGTATATAGCCAGGCACTACGTTACAGCCGTATCTGTTCCAATTCTACAGACAGAGACTCTCACCTAAGAGATCTACAGCAAACCTTTTTAGAACTAAAATACCCAGCAGATGAAGTTAGACAACAGATCAACAGAGCCAGACAGATACCCAGAGAGAACTTGCTGCAAGACAGACCCAAAAAAGAAAATAACAGAACACCTCTAGTCATCACATACAGCTCCCAAGTTAAAACAGTACAACGCATCATCAGAGATCTACAACCTCTCCTGGACAATGATAGTTCTCTTTCTCAAGCTCTGGGAGGAAGACCTTTCATTGCCTACAGACAGCCACCCAATCTTAAACAACTCCTAACCCACAATAATACTACAACCAGACGTAACACGGACACTGGCACCAGAGCCTGCAATAAACCCAGATGCCAACTTTGCTGCCACATACACCCGGACAACACCATTACTGGCCCCAACAACATCACACATACCATCTCGGGACTATTTAATTGCTCATCGTCTAACATTGTATATGCCATCAAATGCCAACAGTGTCCTTCAGCTCTCTATATTGGACAAACAGGCCAAACCTTACGCCAAAGAATAAACGGACATAAATCGGACATCAAGAATCACAAGACAGAGAAACCAGTAGGAGAACACTTCAATCTCCCAGGACATTCTATACAAGATCTCAAAGTAGCTGTTTTACTACAAAGGAATTTCAGAAATAGACTGGAAAGAGAAGCTGCTGAATTGCAACTCATTACCAAACTTAAAACCATGGAGAGACCTGGTCTGAACAAAGACATTGGATTCTTATCTCATTATAAATGACAAAGCTATTTTTCACCTTCTCACCTCACCCCTTGCTTTTTCCTGTAAGACCTATTGCAGTCGTTAAGAGTCGTCAACAGGCTCATCACAGCTATCTGCCAATCACCCATTCCCACCACCCTTCTGAGTAATACCCCTCCCCACCTTCTCACTATATAGAGGGATCTGGCAACTTCTGTTTCAAGTGTATCTGAAGAAGTGTGCATGCACACGAAAGCTCATACCAAGAACTAACTTAGTTGGTCTTTAAGGTGCTACTGGAAAGAAATTTGTTTGTTTGTTTGTTTGTTTTGAGTATGGCAGACCAACACGGCTACCTTTCTGTAACTGAAGCTTGCTGATGTTCATCTGCAGGAAGTACCATGTGCTGTGATATGGTTAGATGCCATTGCTGTATTTGTCATGACATTGAGCTGCATGGGAATCCTGTCAATTAATACAGCTGCCTGAACCTGTGCTTCTTGTTGGCATCAAGGTATCTGCATGCAAGGTATTATTCACCACCACATTCACATGCAATACCTATGTCTGAAATCACGTGATTCATTCAATACAATCTAAGTCTACAGCAGCAGTAAAATCCAAAGTTGGGTCCAAGTGGCACCACACTGTCTGAAAAAGGGGCTAAATACCTCTTCTGATGCTCTGGGCAGTATCCCATGCTAGTCTTACTCAGAGTAGATCCATCAAAGTTAATGGGAATCACTAGCCTATTAATTTCAATGGGTCTCTTCTGAGTAGGACTTGGTTGGCTGCAAGCCTCAGAGTTCAGCTAGACACCAAAGTCACACAATCCAGTGAAGACGCAATCCAGCATGGTCAAAGTAAAATACTCCGTGGAGCAAGTGCCAACTATGTCTTTATACAAATGAGACTGACGATCAATCTAGCACTGTTTTAGCAGAAAGGCTGCAGCATGCTCATATCTTGGAAGAGAGTATTATTTTTCAATCTTTAAAGAAACTTCACTCACACCAAACAGAAAATCTTGGAAACCCTACAGCAAGAAGTCTGGGTCCACTGCCAACAATATTTTCCCTAAGATTGTCAGAAATCATACCTACATCATGAAATATACAGAGTGTTTTATTTTAAAACTGTTTATTACCCTACATTCGCCATATGGTAGTGATGAGACAGTCTTGGTTCCTCTGCAATGCCAGACTCGCAGTACCCATCATAACAGATTCAGAGGAAACAGACGAGAGTTCAGCAGAGGAATATTTCACTTGGTTGATGGGGAATACTCAAAGAATGAAGACTCAACAGCCTTCACTTAGCAAGGGATTAAAATGACCAAGGGTCTGGAAACCAAGCCTTATGAGAAGTGGTTGAGGGTGTTGGACTTGGTGATCCCAGGGTCCCTTTGAACCCTGCAATTCAACAATTCTATAATCCATCAGTGCCAGATCCATGCCTTCAGTGCTTCTCCTTTCTTCCCTGACTTTGCCACTTTCTGCATCTTCTGGGACCAATCATCACAACTACCTGGCCCCAAAGGACAAGTGACAGGAAGGGCAGCAGTGCTTGCTATTACTTTTCAATCCCCCATGTCTCCCTGGGTCCCTGCCACTGGGCAAGAAGGAGAAAGCAGAAATGGGAATAGCTTGAGCAGCAGTAGCAGCAGGACCAGGGAGCTGTGTTGGTCACCACTGGACCCCCACATGAAGGAAGGCACACAGCAATGTCCACCATTGGTGCCAGAACTGGAGTTTTCATAGAAGCAGAGGTGATATTTACTTGCAGGCTGACCTGTCTGTTCTTTGAATTGGTTGTGGCTTTTTTTCTTGCTAACCTGGCATTGCAGGAGGTGCCGTGCCAAGCATTGTCAAGGGTCTACTGGTAGAGAAGGAGTCATTTGCAGTTCCATATTACCAAGTTACAATCAAAGTCTCAGTCTAATATAGCATAGCAGTTAACCCAGCCCTAGTTACTGCACAAAGACATGCTCTATGGATTAAAATAAGAACAACACTCCTAAGAAACAAAGATCTGATTATTTATTTTTTTACTTACCTTTGTTGCACTTCTGGGGATTTCCCTCATGTGTTAGCTGTTTATGATTTGTAATCTTGCACTTTACAAAATTATATATATACAGTGGTACCTCGGGTTAAGTGCTTAATTTGTTCCGGAGGTCCGTTCTTAACCTGAAACTTTTCTTAACCTGAAGCATCACTTTAGCTAATGGGGCCTCCTGCTGCTACTGCGCCGCCAGAGCATGATTTCTGTTCTTATCCTGAAGCAAAGTTCTTAACCTGAAGCACTATTTCCGGGTTAGCGGAGTCTGTAACCTGAAGCATATGTAACCTGAAGCATATGTAACCCAAGGTACCACTGTATAAAAAACCCTCTAAAAAACATGAACCGGAATAATTCATTGATGTATATAGGACAAGTCTCACATAGTTACTTGATGATAGTTCTCAATATGAGTGGAGAGCAAAGACATTTGAGAAATAACCAAATCCTCTTTCCCTACTTTCAAAAACTTTTTTCCCATGAGATTAATTTTTATCCCAAACATCTTTTATTCAAAAACCCTGTTAGTTGTCCCCCCCCCCCCACTAGAGAGTTTAGCCCCCTTGCTTCATTAATCTTGTCTCCCAGATCCTTCCATTGTTTTCAAACCATTTAGGGGGCTTTGTTCCATATCTAGCATCACTGATGAGAACAAATCTATCTTTGATTAAATGAATCAGATAGACGTGAGATAAAGGGAAACAGATTCTTGAGATGCTTCTGGCATTACAAAATACCTTTGCAACTGCCCATCTGACTCCTCTGAGGACAACATCAAAGCCTATGATTGTGCATGAGAAAGTAGAGGAAAATGGCATGGCAGACACGAAATGGTACCTAGACAAAGGCAATTGGGGATTTGAGGCCCTCAGCTTTCTACATCACATAGATTCTTACATTCAACTCTTGATGTTTTGATGGCAAAGGTGAGACCAGGACAGCAGTTCCCAAAGTGAGTGGAAACCAGTGTGATTACTTAGGAGCAAGGAGGCATCAGCGTCCTTGGAGGTGTACCTGGAGGTGTAAATGACTATCAGACTTTGAAAAGCTATTATCACTGGATCAAGGCAATAAGTTTTGTTGAATTGATTAAACTAAATAGTTTTAAATGGGTTTTGAATAAACGTGCAATGAATTGTTACTGTTTTGAACATCATTGTGTTATTAGCTTCCTTTGTAGGTCATGCAAACTGCTATTCTGAAAAATGTTTTTTACAGGGTGGGGTAGGGGGCACTGGGGATGAGTTTATGGAGCCAAGGGGGCAGTGCCCCAGGAAACCTCAGGAATCACTAGGCTAGGAGAACCTGTGGCATCCAGATCTTTTTGGACTCTGACTCAAAACAGCCCCATTGCCAATGGTCAGGGATGGTGGTTGGTGAAATCCAACAACATCTGAAAGGCACCATGTTGGGTATCAGAGCTTCTCTGACCATGCCTCACATTATTAATGCTCTCCCAGTGGCTTATACTTATGATGTGAAAGCACGGAACAACCTGGTTCTGCCATTTCGTCCTTCCCATATTTCAATCCACTTGTATTTCTACATATAAATTTAAGCCAGAGTTCTGTTTTCCTGTGGTCACTCTCTAACCCCTAACTCAAGATTACTTATGTGACAATCTGTGGGTCGCCATTGCAGAGAATGCCCTTTCTTCCAATTCCTTCTCTGGGGCACCTGATGCTCATTAGAAAGACTTGAGCGCCTTGGGAAAAGTATATTCCCCATGAAACCCACCACCGGGGACACTATCATTGCAATATCTCAGGTGCCAGGGAAAGAGGTAGACTGCTTTATATCAGGAGTCTGGAAATAAGCAGAAGGGATAGCACTCAGTTTGGGACACAGATACACATTAGAACCAGGGCAAATTCATATCCTGAGTTAAAAAATCCTATCATTGAAAGCCCCCCTCCTCAGTCTTCACATAGAGCCTTTAACCTCTGTTAAAAGTGAATCAGAAGCCCACAAGCACATTTGGCTGTTGAGATATGGGCAAGAGCAAGATATCTTGTTAGGCTTTCTTACTGTAGTGTGTGTTACCAGACTCTGTGCATTAAGCATGCACATACACTGAATTGGGAGTCAGAGGGAACCTCTGTAGCATTTTCATTTCCTACAAGCTGCAATTCCTATGAACAATAATTATAAGACACATGAAATATACAAGAGCAGCTGAGCATATTTCAGTCAGCAGTCCAGGAAAGTCCTCAAGTATGCATGTCCACACTCTGAAAAGAGAGTGCCTTCAAGTATTAAATTAGCAAAGCGAATAGATATGCATTTTTGTATTTCATTTTTACAGATGCATTTGCAACCAAATTAGCAACTGGATTTTCTCCAATATAAATAAGAAAACCCCTTGCACTTACCTATTAATTAAGAATAATGTTATGCCATAAGCTTTTGTGGTGTAATTTGTAACTCTTCACTCTAATAAATATGGAGCTGATTAAAATTTCAGAGCATCCTATATGCCATAAATTCATAGCACACGGTGTATTGGCCAACATCCATTCACTTTATACAGCCCTTTCCCCAATGAATTTCATTCAAGGAGAACAGGGGTGTGCAAATTAAGGATGCTGTATTAAGTGGTTTCTGGGTGGCAATTTTGGAGCAGCAGCAACACCATTATAGAAAATGAAGTCTAAAGTGTATTCTGAGCACCATAGCCTGACCACATACTTCTGAGTTGGGCTGAGAAGAGCTGCAATGTGACAATGCAAACGTTTAGAGGGTTGTGGTACTTGTGTGCCACTACCCAAAAAGAAGAAAGACATCACTGAAAAAGAGTGCCCATGTTTGCAGTAATGTTGCACATGTAAATGTATGTGTAGAGATGCAAATTTAGAAATAGTGGGCTGTGTGCAACACAGGAGATCATATGCCAGAGGACAGGTCAGTTTCAATAAGAACATGCATAAGCATATAAGAAGAGTCTGCCGGATCAGACCAATGGCCCTTCTAGTTCAGCATCCTGTTCTCACAGCAGCCAACCATATGCCAAAGGGAAACCTCCAAGGAGGACCCAAGCACAAAACACCCCTACTACCCCTGTGGTTTCCAACAACTGGAATTACAATTGCTACTAGCCATCATGACTAGTACCCTTTGAACACAATCGCCACCTCCATTGTTCTGTGTCACCCTCTTTTCAAGCCGTGCAAGTTGCTGGCCATCACTGCCTTCTGTGGGAATGAGTTCCACAGTTTAACTATGCACTCTGTGAAGAAGTACTTTCTTTTGCCTGTCTTGAATCTTCCAACATTCAGCTTCGCTGGATGCCCATGAATTCTGGTGTTACGAGAGAAGGAGAAAATATCTTTTCTCTACCCACTTTCTCCATGTGATACATAGTTTTATAAACTGTTATCATGTAGCCTCTTACTCTCCTTTTTCTCTAAACCAGGCATAGCGAAACTTGGCCTTCCAGCTGTTTTGGGACTACAGTTCCCATCATCCCTGACCATTGGTCCTGTTAGCTAGGGATGATGGGAGTTGTAGTCCCAAAACAGCTAGAGGGCCAAGTCTGGCCATGCCTGCTTTAAACTAAAATGTTCAGAGCAACAGTTGCACTAGTGGAATCTCCTTGTGCAACAGATTGCATGACAGAGTTACCAGCAAACGGCTTCCAAATTCTCTTGCACAAGGACATTCCGCTTGTGCAAAACATTTTGCCCCAAAGAACAAGTATACCACTTCAACTTAGCCATGAGCATACGAGTAGGGCTGCATTAGCTCCTCTTTCATCCGAAGGAACCTAATACATTTTAAATGCTCATTAAAAACTATTTATATTTTAACTCTGGTAATCGTGGTTTTTTCTTTTCTTTTTTTTTGGAGGTGTGGGGGTAATGGAAGTCTATGTTGCCCTGTTTAGAATGACTGGGAGAGGGATGTGAGGAATACGTTTCTTGGGCTAACCAAGACATTCATTGAGGGAGACATCAGGGAAAGCTCACACCTCCTCTTGCCAGTCTTTGAATCTCCCTGGGGAAGCCTGTCTCACTCTTCAGGCTCCCAAGCAATGGCATTCTGAAAGGCAATGTCAATTGTATGAAACACTCCTGCCTTTAAAGCTGAGGTTTCTACACTTTCAGAGAGTGAGACAGAGAGAGAGAGACCGACAACCAACAGATGCAATTTAACAGGGGGTGAAACCAAACCACTTAACTTCTTACGACAATGTAGCATTCAATATTACGAGCTGGAGCACGAGGTTGCTTTAATTGAGTATGAGATGCATAGTCTTCTGAATGATCGAAATTCAATTGTAACAGTATTTTTTGGCGACACGTGTAGCACTTTTCAGATTTGCTGGAGGTATCTTGTCATTGTACTCAGAAAGAGCAAAACAGGTTAAGGATGATCCAGTAAAGAGTGGTCGCAGCAGGTTAGAATATACAAATCTGACTTAGAGTCAGAATATTGGTTCATCTCACACAGTATTGTATCTAACAGCAGTGGGGCCCATCTAGTCCAGCATCCTGTTCCCACAGTGGCCAATGAGATTCACTAATGGGAACAAGCAAGACCTGAGTACAAGAGGACTCTCCTCTCTTGTGGTTTCCAGAAACTGGCATTTGGAAGCATCACTGGCTCCAGCTGCACAGCAAAACAGAGCCATCATGGCTAGTAACCCCTACCATTTACTGTATGAGAGCTAATGCTATGTATGGATGTCAAGAAAGTTAAGCAAGGTGATCCTTTTCGGGGCATGAAAAATATCAATGATTTGGGTAGGGTGGGAGGAAACACTGGCTCTACTTAAACAGGTGGGCTTTTTATTTTTTTACATTTGTCTAGGTCATCAAGTAGCAGTTCTCTTAATGCCTTCTTGGTGCAAGTCAAGGAAACATCCTAGCAACTGTTCAAGGTTGGACAGGCGAGTTCATAAAATGCATATCTGTGACTCATAGCAACCTGTGTCCCACAAATCCCCTATTTTATGTCTTACATCCTTGCCTTCTTGAACTTAGATCTTATCACCTACCACAAACAAAGGCAGTATCTGAAATGGTCAATACCTGGACTCTGAGCAGCAGGCCAGCTGCAGGCATCATTAGGGATTTGGTAGATAGATATCACCTTGTCCTGGGAAGAGCCATGAACAAATTATCTTATATGCTGTTATCTCTCGGGCACCATGGAGCTCAAAGTGTTGTCGTTCAGATAAGAGACAGAAGTCAGGGCTTTGCCATTAAATTTCCAGGGCAGTTTTTGGAGAACAGGAAGAAGGATGCGATGCTCAATCTCCCATCTACTTATCTCAGATCCACTTGAGCTTTCCTTAACTTTGCAAGAAATACAGCAATCAATGTCCTGTTAAGCACTTGCCCTCCCCAGCCCACCCCAGTTTCACCCTTAGAGACATAGGAAGCTGCCTCAGAATGAGTCAGACCATTGGTCTATGTAGTGTAGTATAACTGACTGGCAACCACATTCCATGGTTTCAGGCAGGGACATTCACAGCCAGAAATTGAAACTAGGGCTTTCTGCTTCAAAACAGGTGCTCTACCATTGAGTTGCAGCCAGGGTTGCCAGGTCAGGAGAATCCTAGTTCCTGGAATTTCAGGACCCAACCCTTCGATTGGGGGCAGGCTCTGGAAATGGAGGTTATTTGTGAGAGGGGAGCAAATGAAGGCAGACAAATTCATGGGAGGCAAGGCTATCACAATGGCAAGCTTCCACCTCCACTGTTGAGAACAGTATGCCTCCAAGAACATAAGGCGAGCCTGCTGGATCAGGCCAATGGCTCATCTAGTCCAGCATCCTATTCTCACAGTGACCAATCAGATGCCTGTGTTGGAAGCATGCAAGAAGAAGGACTTGAACACCACAGCACTCTCCCGTCCTGCAGTTTCCAGCAACTGGTATTCAGGTGCATTTCACCTCTGACAATGGAGGTAGAACATAGCTACCAGAGTCAGTAGCCACTGATACCATTGTCCTCCATGAGTTTGTCTGCAATCCTATTTGAAAGCCATCCTCTGAATACTGGCTGCTGGGAATCACTGGTGGAGGAGAATGATGTGCTCAGGTCCTGATTACAGGCTTCCCATTGGCGCATCTGGTTGGCTGTTGTGTGTTCTGGATGCTGGACTAGACAGGCCCCCTTTGGCCTCATCCAGCAGCCATACTCTTCTAATGTTAGCAAGAGATGCAAGTATTCCTTGCCTATCTCCTTTTGTAGATGCACAGGTGAAGAACATCCTTTCCAATGCTGCTCTCTTTCTTCCCCTCCCTCTCCCTTTCTGCACCACACTGTCTGGAGTACAAATCTTTCACGGGCTTAACAAAGACCCCAAATGACAAGCAGGTTTGCTTTAATGAATTTTTGTTTGCATAGCTGACTAGCATCACGTTAAGACAGGTACCGCGATGTAACGTAACATCCTAATCAATAGTTAAAAGGTGCTGAACAATCCCTGAGATGGAACAGCCTGAAAAACCCACACAGGGTCTCTAGCTGCTGTCTGGAGAAGGAGAAGAGAGGAAAGCGCCGCATCAATTTATGCGCAAATTGGTCGCATTTTCACACATAGCCCCAATTATCTAAAAAGGGTTTAACATTATATTTATATTGATAAGCTTAACAATGTTGAACTGCGACTCGCCGATGATCTCTTTACAATTCACATCCAAAGAGAGCAGAAGGAGTAATTGGAAAGCTTCCAGGATGTCAAGAAATAGAAGCAGCCTTGGTGGTGAGGAGGAGAAGGAGAGGGAAGGGGGGAGGAAGGAGAGAAGGAGATGAAAACGGCAGTACAAGGTCTGGCTTTTGCTGAAATTACAACATAAATTCCAAATGAAGGATGGCCAAGAATAACTCAACAATTACAAATTCCCTTCCAAAAGACAGAAGGAATGCTTTGCGATTAGAGAAATTGAGCCATCTAAAATGCCTTCAAAGGAGGAAAATGAGAGGCAGTAATGATGTCTGTTGGAGAGAAGGTGGGGGGACTTGATAGGCTGAATCACAGATTGAAAGCAGGAGGGGATGAGTTGAATAATTTGATTTTCCATAATGAATATTGAGACCTGACTATTTACGCAGTGAAATAAACACTTACCAAAGAACTCACACATACATACACACATACACACATGCACACTCACACACACCTCTTCCCAATCCCTAGCAAACTCTTTGGCTAATCAGCACTAGTTAACCTAAGTATGCAGCATATGAACATTTTCTTAATTTGTTTGCACCATTTTGAGAGTCTTCTCAAAGCTTTGGACTTCCTCGACGCTTACCGGATTCCTCTTAAAAGTCAGAAACGCAAGGCCACCAAAAGAAGATGTGATATTGCGGGCAATCAGTAACCAAACTTGTGTCTCCTGAGCCCTGATTAGATTTTGATGTGTGCATCAAATTGAATTTTATTTTCTCAAATCAACTCTCGATATAAAAGGGAAAACACTATACCCAGAGGATTGCCTGGGAGATGTAGTAAGACCAGGGTGGGGAGAAAAAGTATTATGAAAGAAGATAGAGAATGACCCCCCTCCCTGCTATAAATCAATACTATATCTAAAGGCATTCACAAAGATTCTTCCTTTTCTCATCAATTTCTCTCACGCCCACTACTAAAAACCCCCAACACCCTAGCACTGAAGTACCAACATTACAGACTAACTTGGGGTAAAACATGGAATAAAGCAGTTTCGTTTTATTCCTGCTGCAAAAAAGGAAAGAAGGGACTCTCTTGATAGTTTCCAAGAATCATACTTTCCTTTCGGTGACAGTAATAACAACATAAGAGATTTATGGTATATCAGTAGCAACTTTGTGGGGAGCCTAATCCCATAATTTCAGCAATTTGTGATGAGGGGAACATAAAGTCATTGGGACTAGTAGTGCAGAAGATAGAGAGACCAACAGGAGGCAGAACCAGAGCCAGAGCTGTCAACTTTTCCCTTTTCTTGTGAGGAATCCTATTCGGAATAAGGGAATTTCCCTTAAAAAAAAAAAAGGAAACATTGACAGCTATGGGCAGAGCCAATGACCAACTAATTCTCAGTCTCCGGCCCTCACCCTCCCATGAAACAGTTTCATAAAGGCAGCACAAAGGAGGCTGGCAGTGTAGAAAAAAACTCCTTGTGGGGGTTCAACTGCAGAGGCACACAGCAAATTCCCAATTAGTCAGACTTTAATTCAGTATCGCATTACCGGAAAGAGTCCAAAAACAGTCTGTGACAGCATTTCCATTAGTACACACCCTACATAGGAAATATATGTCATCTTGGCTGGTTCATTCTCTAGTCAACCACTTTCTGTCACCTTCCACCACCCCAGCACCTCACCATCTCTTCATCCCACCACCGTCCTTGAAATGCAACTTCACTCTATTCATTTTTACTATACAATGGTACCTCGGGTTAAGAACTTAATTCGTTCTGGAGGTCCGTTCTTAACCTGAAACTGTTCTTAACCTGAAGCACCACTTTAGCTAATGGGGCCTCCTGCTGCCGCCGCGCCGCTGCTGCACAATTTCTTTCTCATCCTGAAGCAAAGTTCTTAACCCGAGGTACTATTTCTGGGTTAGCGGAGTCTGTAACCTGAAGCGTCTGTAACCTGAAGCATCTGTAACCCGAGGTACCACTGTATGTGCAGAGTCCCCCTTGCACCTTATCTGGAGTTGCTCTTCAGTCAGTGTTAGTCTCCCACATAACCAGCCCTTGCCAGTGTTGTGGTCAGGATTTACTCTTGCATATGTGAAGCTGGCCTCTCTGATAATGGATTTTGCAGAATCTCAACCTCAACAGCCAGGGGCACCTCTGGAGTGGCTGTAACTAAGAAGTCAGGCAGCTGGGAACTGATTGAGGGGAGACTTAGGCTGATGGGGCAGTGTCCCTCTGTTCTCCTTGTGTCCCCCCAAAAAAGAAAACTGCTCTACAGGGTTGGAGAAAACACCAGAACAGATGGGGGGGGGGATGAAGTCCAATTGGCGCAAGTGAAAATCCTTCCACTCCCCCACTGGATCCTGGGATAAGGAACCTCAGAGAAAATGTTTTGATGGTCGATGGCCAAAGAAAGCACCCAATGACAACTGATACAATGAAACATTTGTTCTTTTCTCTTCTCCCTTTCCTATAATAGTTTGTAAGAGCTGGATGTACGGGCTTCTATAGAAATGCTTGCTTTTGAGCTGACTTAAAGCAAGCAAGCTGAGAAAGAAAAGCAGGAACTGAATCGTTTGGAAGGAGATAGCACTTTGTGATCTGATAGAAATGCCTCTTAGCTGCATTCTATAAGGAAAGAAAGTATTGTAAGCAGCAAAGGGCCTTTGGAATAAGTGCTGTAACACGGTAATAAACTGAACTTCACCTTGCAGCAAGTAACCCCTAGGATGTCTATCCCAGGAAGCCCTAGATACAGAATCTGTTTGAATTAGAGCCAAAACATGTGATCACACTCCCCCAACATTCACACCACCCAGCAGCCTGGAGTGATAAAATTCCAGGGGAAATGTTACAACTTGACTTGGCTGATTGTAGAGACTGGCTCCCTAGCACTTAATGCTGATAAGGGACCATGTCCAAGGTGAAGAAGGTAAGAAGAGCCTGCTGGATCAGACCAATGGACCTTTAAAGCCCTAAACAGCCTCGGTCCTGTATACCTGAAGGAGCGTTTCCACCCCCATCGTTCAGCCCAGACACTGAGGTCCAGCGCCGAGGGCCTTCTGACAGTTCCCTCACTGCGAGAAGTGAGGTTACATGGAACCAGGCAGAGGGCCTTCTCGGTAGTGATGCCTGCCCTGCGGAACGCCCTCCCAGCAGATGTCAAGGCAATAAACAACTATTTTACTTTTAAAAGACAACTAAAGGCAGCCCTGTTTAGGGAAGTTTTTAATGTCTGATGCTATATTGTTTTAATATTCAGTTGGAAGCCGCCCAGAGTGGGGAAACCCAGCCAGATGGGCTGGGTATAAATAATAAATAATAAATTATTATTATTATTATTATTATTATTATTATTATTATTATTATGTCCAGCATCCTCTTCTCACATTGGCCAACAAGATGCCCACTGTAAGTCTAAAAGCAGGACTTGACGGCAGCAATGCTCTTCATATTTGTGATTCTCAGCAACTGGCATTCAGAGGCGTATTTCCTACTGGAAATTAAACATACAGTGGTACTTCGGGTTACATACGCTTCAGGTTACATACGCTTCAGGTTACAGACTCTGCTAACCCAGAAATAGTGCTTCAGGTTAAGAACTTTGCTTCAGGATGAGAACAGAAATCGTGGTCCGGCGGCGCGACAGCAGCAGGAGGCCGCATTAGCTAAAGTGGTACCTCAGGTTAAGAACAGTTTCAGGTTAAGTACGGACCTCCGGAACGAATCAAGTACTTAACCCGAGGTACCACTGTAGCTATCATCCAGTACCTGGATAGCTCAGTTGGTTAGAACATGATGCTGATAACACCCAAGTCCGCAGGCTGATCCCCATATGGGACAGCTGCATATTCCTGAATTGCAGGGGGCGGGGTCAGATATACTCAGGATCCCTTCCAGTTCTATAATTCTATGATTCCATGACTACTAGCCATTGGTAGCTTTTTCCTCCATGAATTTGTTCAACCCTCTTTTAAAGCCATCCAAGTTGGCAGCCATCACTGCCTCCTGCAAGAGCGAGTTCCTTAGTTTATGTATGTGCTGTGTGAAAAAGTACTTTCTTTTATCTGTACTAGATCTTCCAACATTCAGCTTCATTGCATGTCCACAAGTTCTAATATTTTGAGAGAGAGAGAGAGAGAGAGAGAGACTTTTTCTCTATTCTGTTTCACCACAACATGCACAATTTTATACATTTCTATCCTCTTACTCATCTATTCTAAAATGTTGTAACTTCACAAAAATGGCAAAATTTCAAGTAACCCCAAACTCCCTTTGTAGCATTCTCTCTACATCAGTACCCTACTCAGCCTCAGGGCTTACCCAACTGCAAATGCTCTGGAATAGCAACCAGGGGGTGGTCACATTTCTGTCACGTGGCAGATCCACAGCTTTGGGGCCACTACAAAGAAGGCCCTCTCCTGAGTTTCTGAAGGCGGAGGAACCACCAATGTATTTGGGGCCTGAGTCCTTTACCATTAGTTCCTGTTGGTGTAGTCTGTATGCTAAGAAGCAAGGATTGGAAGGATTAGGGGTCAACCCCACTGCTTCTTTCAACATTATTAAAATAATAGTTAACAAGAATGGGTTGTATCCAGTAGTGTCATTCAGCTGATGTAAAGGCTTATGTTGACAGAAGGGGGAGTCAGGAATTCTACCACAGATCAAAGGGAACTTGGAGGGGTGGAATGAGAAAATTATCTTCCAGAAGAGTCCTAGTGGAGACTGTTGGAGACCTGGCATTTGCCCAAAGGTGAAGAGGCTACTAGCAGCAATGCATCTCAATACCAGTTGCTAGAAATCGCAAGAGGGGAGAGTTCTCTTGTGGTCAAATCCTGCTTGCAACTTTCCCATAATAGGAAACCATCCAAAAAACCTGGAAGGGCTGTTGGCCTGATCTAAGAGGCAGTTCTTACGTTTTTAAGAGAGTTGCTGATGTACTCAGGTCCTGCTTGATGGCTTCTCAGAAGAGGCAACTATTTGGCCACTGTGAGAACAGGATACTGAACTAGATGGGCCATTGGCCTGATCCAGCAGGCTTTTATGTGTCAGGGGCTGAATCTAGGCCAGTACTTATATTACAAAATGTTTGTGGAAGAAGGTTAGGAAAAGATGCTTTAAGCTGAAGATAATGCTTTGTCAAACTACAGAAAAATGCAGGGTAGAATTCTTTAACATCTTTATCTAATATTTTATCCACGAAACATTGCATCGCCTTGACATTAATTTATATAATAGGGACAGAAAGTGATAATGCTGTTTTAGTGGCGATCTATGCTTAATTAACTGGCAGCACCAGCCTGTATCAAAAGAAGAAGAAGCTACAGAAATAAAGCCTGTTTATACACCTTCCATCTTGCATTATTGAAAACACAAGAAGTCATTATGAGGAATAATAAGCACTCACAGAGCCAGCAACTAACAAATGCATTCAGAGAACTTTTCGTAAAAGTTTGTAAATACCGTATTGTATGGAAATTCTAATGCACATTAGCGCTCATGTACACCATCAAGTATTTTATTATTATTTTTTTTAAAAAAAAGTGGAAAAGATACTTATCTTTTAAATTGGTGTTTAATATTTTATTAGTGTGAGGCACATAATTCTCATCAAATGGAAGGAAACTCTTTTTTTGTATGGGTATAAATGTCTAGAGTTTAATATTTCAAAGATAAGTACCTACTTTTGCATCTATCACACAGTGGCTTAATGGAATTTACTTTTTCTTAAATATTTATGCCGTATATGTGTTTGGTCGTCAAATGTTTGTAGAATCACAGTGGTAGAACACTTACAGCAGCGTAGCCATCGATGTACAACTTCCTGTGATTTCGCGATAGTTTGCAATAGGGATGGGGAATCTTTTTCAGTCCAAAGTCTGCAGCTCTTTGTAGGCATCTTCCCAGGGCCAAACGGTAGTGGTGAGCAGGACCAGAGGCAAAAGTGGGTGGAGAAATGGAGATGACTTTCTTACGACAGGCTACATTTCAACCAGCAGTGTCAGAGTTGGGAAGCAGAGCTTACTCCACTGACTCTGCTTCAGTTGGGCAAAAAAATGAGAGGCACAAATACAAGATGGGTGACACCTGGCTTGAGAGCACTACATGTGAAAAGGATCTAGGAGTCTTGGTTGACCACAAACTTGACATGAGCCAACAGTGTGACTAAAAAAGCCAATGCAATTCTGGGCTGCATCAATAGGAGTATAGCATCTAGATCAAGGGAAGTAATAGTGCCACTGTATTCTGCTCTGGTCAGACCTCACCTGGAGTACTGTGTCCAGTTCTGGGCACCACAGTTCAAGAAGGACACTGACAAACTGGAACGTGTCCAGAGGAGGGCAACCAAAATGGTCAAAGGCCTGGAAACGATGCCTTATGAGGAACGGCTAAGGGAGCTGGGCATGTTTAGCCTGGAGAAGAGGAGGTTAAGGGGTGATATGATAGCCATGTTCAAATATATAAAAGGATGTCACATAGAGGAGGGAGAAAGGTTGTTTTCTGCTGCTCCAGAGAAGCGGACACGGAGCAATGGATCCAAACTACAAGAAAGAAGATTCCACCTAAACATTAGGAAGAACTTCCTGACAGTAAGAGCTGTTCGACAGTGGAATTTGCTACCAAGGAGTGTGGTGGAGTCTCCTTCTTTGGAGGTCTTTAAGCAGAGGCTTGACAACCATATGTCAGGAGTGCTCTGATGGTGTTTCCTGCTTGGCAGGGGGTTGGATTCGATGGCCCTTGTGGTCTCTTCCAACTCTATGATTCTATGATTCTATGACTCTGCTATGACAGGCTAGCTTCATCAGACCCAGTGTTCATCTGAGGGCAGCCATTCATTCCCTCGGGTTCCCTCAATGGGAGAGATGGGAAGCAGACATAAGATATTATTGTTAAATACCATGGCAATTTTTTAAAAAAATGCATAAAATTAACACTGAAAAACTTTTGCAATAACTGAACTTTGTAAACTTTTTGTGGAATAAGCATTATTTTTTAGGAAAACGAAGTTGTGGTGTTATTCTTAAAAAACAGTGGCTAAGGCCTGGCCAGGGTGAAGGCCTCTTATATACCTGCTGGGATTGACAAGGCATCTGACCCTCACCTGAATCTCATAACTCTCCTGACAGGTGATTTGGTCTGCAGCCACAGTGTGGAAATAAAGGATGTGATTGCCCACCAGATACCAGGCACTCTACTATTCAAATTAGGCCCCAGTGTTTTTATTACAATCCCCTTCTCAATGAAGTAATCCATTTTAATCTCGAATTTAAATTCTCAAAACTTTCTTATATGTTAATATGAGCAAGTAAACTACTGCTCTCATTTCATTACAAACAGTATTTCTACCTGCAACACACTTGAGCAAACCTGCTCCTCTTCTTTTCACAGATATTTTGTTGCCATTTGCAACTGTAGCTGCCTCTGATTAGTTATCATTTAACTCTTTGGGGAAATAATTACCATCACACCTCATGCTGAATCATTTAACCAACTGGAAGGATTACTGTTAATAGCACCAGTTTTCCTATAACTTGATATTGCTGGATAGTTTTGATGAACTGCAAAAGCATTTCTAGTTTGCTTTCTGTTGCCACCCTGGAACTTTTCTTTATTAGTGCCACTTTGATTTGTACGATTCCTAGCAAATGAAGGAAAACACTTTTCTGCTTGTATATGTTGATAATATAATTTTGGTTACTGAGAACAAAATGATTGTACAAAAACAAGATTGGGCACAGGTCTGGCCAGGACATAGGTGTCCTGGCTGTGACAAAGGTGTGCTTGCTTGCTTGCTTGATTAACAGCTGTTGGGAACTTCAAGGTCCCTGATCGCCCTTCTTATGGTCTTTGTACTAGACCTGGAGGCTCCAATAGAGAGCAATCCATGTCAAGAAGGAGAGCAAGTGGACACCCTATCAAATGACAGGGCAGGAACTACACGGAGCAGGGCCTTTTCACTGGTGGTGCCCATTGTATGCCTCGCTCTTCCCAGACCTGTTCTCTTTTGGCCTGTATTTTGGAGCTTTATAATTTATGAAGACTTTGGAAGAATTGGTTGACAAGTCTTATCAGTCACTGATGTATGAGCAGATTTTATTTGCTGCTATTCTGGGCTTCTGGTGCACCAGGGTTTACACCAGCGTAATAGAGTTGGCCAGGATGCCAGAAGGGATACAATTTATGAGCTTTCTCCATTATCTGCACAGGAGGGGATGGTGTGCCATACCCTTTGAGAACCACTGCCTTAAGGTAAGTCACTGTCCTAACACTTGTCATGCTCTCCAAATATCTCCTTTTGTCAGGAGTCCAGTTCCCAGCTTGATAACACAGTAAGCGTAGGTAATTAAAAAGGAGGATTTATTGCAAAAACAACCAGAGGCCCTAACAAAGCCTCCGGCATCATTACTCATGATGACCCTTCTGAAGACTCCTTCCGGCGTCTAGAGAAGATATTGAACTTATGACCCTTACATCTCTTGTTTTGCTTCTTGTCTAGCAGCCCTCCCATTCGCCGACTCCTCAGACTTAGTGGCTCAGCTCCAACCTCTTCCTGTTCTGAGAAGCTGTTTTTGCCTTTTTGTGCATCCTGCGAGCTTTGACTGCCTTCAGCTACTGCCTTATCAGCTTGCACGTCAAGGTCAGGAAGCTACTGCCTTATCAGCTTGCCCATCCAGGTCAGGAAGAGCCACAGCTGCCAGCTCTCCCCTGCCTGACTAACATCTAAGCCTCTCTGTACCTGGCTGCTTTCTGCAGTTGGCTGCAAACCTTTGCTTGGAGCTGGCTCATTCCTGACACCTTTTGAATGGTGGGGAAGGCACAGTCATTCACGCTGGGATGGCAAATACTGGGGATGCTGGGCTTGCTCTGCATCCTTGGTAATGGAGGTGGAGTCAGTTGAACCAGCTCACTGCCAGAGTTATCCCCAGGTACTTCTACGGAGAACTAGCTTTGGTGGCCGGAGGTTTCATGAAGATCCCATTGGCCTGCTGTAACATTGTGCTCTCTGTAAGAACCAGTGACCCACTGTGTTAAGGGCTGGGAGAGCAGTGGTGCCCCACCCATGCTTCCTCACCAGCCGCTGCTGCACAGGAGACTGTAAGGGGAGAGGAGATCCCCATTCTGCCAATTGTGTTCTGCAGTTGGATGGGCAATGTTGGATTTCCTCCCATTTCACTGCATCATACACTGTTCCGTATGTTCATCCATAAATCTGCCTTGGCACATTTCCACAGCCATTTATTTATTTATTTATTGTTTGTAATCTGCACAAACATTTGGATTTAAATATTATGTAAATATGTGGTTTTTAAAATTATTATTACGTTTTGCCGAGGATGGCATTGGCACATTTGAGATGCACAGAAGCTGGTGGATAAACTTAACACTGATTAGAACATTTGTCCGAGAAGTGTACAGCAGGTCAGACTGAATTAGATTTTATATATCTATAAATTGCTTTAAATTCCGGAAAGGCAGCCTGCAATGAGTTATCCTGAAAGGGCAGGGTATAAATACATTAAATAAACAGACTGAATTTCTTATGTGCGATTTCCACTGTGAAGATTTTTTTTTTTTTTAATGTCTTGTAAGCCACTCTGGTCAGGCTTGTCCTGAAAAGTGGTTTTAAAATACTTTTTAACTAATGTAAATAAAATAAGCACAGACAAGATAAATTCCTCCACACACAAAAAAAATGGCATTTCAGGAGCACACAGAACTAGGTAAGAAGGATGACATTGATTCAGTTTGCGTTTAAAGAAAAGCCTACCTAATTTGCAAACTGAAAATTTCACTTCTCCAAATTTTGCAATGCAGTCAGGTGACATTCAACTAAAGTGTTCATAAAAATTCATATGTGTGTGTGTGTGAAAATAATATGCAACAATGCATTGTATTAAGGAAAGCTACTTTGCAGAAACGTGTATATTGGGAAAGGAAGCATACAAAAATGTGCATATTAGGGAAAATATGGACTAAAATGCTGGTGCTCTTCCAAGGTATTTTTATTATTATTTTTAAAAAATGCAAACTGATGTGGGAATATAGAGAATTCAGTTTAAGATTGGAACTATGAGAAACAGAGAGAACCCAAAACTGACAAATGCACCCATCCCCACAAAGAAGAAACCTCTATGAGGCAGCAACAACAAAATATTTCTGGTGACTTCAAATGCAGAGCGAGCAAATGAAATCAAGACCAGTTTCTACTGCTTCCAGAATAATCCACAGGCAGCCTTATCCGGGTTGTGTAATACTGCAAACTGTTTCATCAGTTCTGAGAAATGCTTTCTGATCCATGCTGATACAATTACCTAGCCTTTATTGGCAATTTAGACCTCTTTTAGGGGCATTTTAGAGCAAATGATGTTTTCTTGATATTTTAAAAAAGCAGCACTATTTGCCGTACCTTTGGGATAAGGTGGAAATGGAGTTACAGGCTCATTAAATATCTGATTGGTACAATGTGGTTTTTGTTCCATGTGAACTACGCGACCAAAAAAGGAAGCACTTTCTAGGATGACTTGCTCCCTCTTGCAGTCAGATGGTATATTGTGTATGTGTGTACGTACACACACACACACACACACAGTGTATCATTTTTATCAGAGCAACTGATGAAGGCAGAAGCTGAAATGCTTTGCTATAAGAAATTAAAATGTCTGTTTTGTTGGTCCCTGCAATAAATGTATAGTTTTATTGATTAACTGCATCCTACCAGAACAAACTTGCCTGTAGTGCTGTTTGATGCTTTCAATACTGTCTGTCTGTCTGTCTGTCTGTCTGTCTATCTATATCATCTATCTATATCTATCTATCTATCTATCTATCTATCTATCTATCTATCTATCCATCTATCATCTATCTATCATCTATCTATCTATCTATCTATCTATCTATCATCTATCTATCATCTATCTGTAAAATAATAACAGACATTCATTAAAATATAGGCAGGATTATGAAGGTCTCAAAATCTGTCTCTGTACACAGTGGCCCTTGTAGAGCTTTAGAGTGAACCTGAACCATCAGTAGGGCACATAGGACATCACTCCCAGATGCAGATCACCTCTAGTATGCACATGGGTAGGATAAGTTTACCAGATTTTTTTCAATGAATTCAGGGACACTTTTCAACTTCCTGCTAAATAGATGGATTTTGTCAGGGGGGTGATTTGTAAATTTGGGGACTGTCCCCAGGAAAAGGGGACGTCTGGTAACCTTAGGATAGGGGGCTTATTTAAATTATCTCACCAGTTGAAGATTTTCCAGAATATGCATCAGGGGAGAGGTTTTTGACTCTGCTTACTGCTGCCCATTTGGATCAGCTATTAGAGTGCATATTTTCATGAAAAAGTAAGGAATAACATGGTTTTTTTTGGTGAATTTTCACCATTAAGGAAAGAGATATTCATAGGGGGTAGCCCTTAATTATCCCTATGGAATATCTAGCCTGTTTCTCCTTAGAAGCGATTCAAGCAGAAAAGCGTAAGAGGCTAATGTGATGGGACTAAGAGACGGAATTTATTTCTTGGGGGGGGGGAATCCTCAGATTATGTTCTCCTTTCTCGTGGAAAACTATGTGTTTGGGACAAGGCAAGGCTATAGGAGGGGTTAGATTCCTTTTGCTGTGCCAGTGTAGTGCAGTGGTTAGAGTGTTGGACTAGCAACTCGGGGAGACCAGGGTTCAAATCTGTCCATTCAGACATGAATCTCACAGGGCCAATCACAGCCTCTCAGCCTGACCTAATTGGTTCTTGTGAGGATTAAAGGGGTGGGAGGAACCATGTATGCTCCTCGGAGAAAAAGGCGGGATGATGAAGAAGAAGAGTTTGGATTTGATATCCCGCTTTATCACTACCCGAAGGAGTCTCAAAGCGGCTCACATTCTCCTTTCCCTTCCTCCCCCACAACAAACACTCTGTGAGGTGAGTGAGGCTGAGAGACTTCAGAGAAGTGTGACTGGCCCAAGGTCACCCAGCAGCTGCATGTGGAGGAGCGGAGACGAGAATCCGGTTCCCCAGATTACGAGACTACCATTCTTAACCACTACACCACACTGGATATAAATGCAATAAATAAATAACATTGAGCATGTTTTTGACACACTGCTGTTTTCAGACCAACAGTCTCCCAGACTGGGCGGCCTCTACCTGCACATTTTGAATCGATTCCTTAAAGCCACCACTTTCCACAAGTCATTTCTCTCTCAAATAGTTATCCCGCCCATGTTTATTGCCATCCAATTATCTGTTTGACTCAACAGCCTGCTGAATCTGCCTCAGTTCCAAAGAGAACGTCCTCAGTGCCCACATTTGACAATCCAGGTTTTCAAAGAGCCGTTCCATTGTTGGAACTTTTGAGATTCAGTTTTTGAGTCAGTTGTCACCATCTGGGGTTTTTTCGCTTTCTTGTGCGTGTGAGTGTGTCATGATGGCCTGAGCAACGAAGTAAGTAGCGTTCAGGAGAAGTGTAGTAGCCCAGGAGCATACTATTGTGATAAATAAAAGCTGCTAATTTAAAACTCTTTTAGCCAGAAGTGTGATATGTCTCGAGATAACTATTGTGGTAAATAAAATCTGTTAATTTAAATCTTATAATAAGAGAAAGCTTCCCGCTGTTAGTGACTGACACAAAACGTAGCTTTTAAATCTAATCATTTTTTGGCTGAAAGCAGACTTTGGCGGAAAGTAACAGCTCTGCTAACTTTTAAGCAGCAAACTGCTAAGGACTCCACATTTTCAGTAGGAGCAGACCCCCCACACAACAGCCCCCACTCTACTCTGAGCTGCGACCTGCTCCATTTGCACAAAAGTTTCTTTTATATGATTCATATTTGCATAAAGTTGCAACATAGCAATGGTTTCTATTTTTCCCATCTGGCTCTTTCCTTACAGCTAACTTTTCCTTTTGCATTCAGACTAAAGAATAAGGCTATGCATAGGCTAGGGGGGGGGAGGGAGGGAGGGGGAGGGAGAGAGAGAGAGAGAGAGAGAGAGAGAGAGAGAGAGACCCACTTCCTGCAGCCCACCTATACATAGGCAAGCTCATGACTGCCTCCGAATAAGCTTGCACATGTACGAATGGGACATGTAGAGGTTCTGGCAGTACAAAAGCAGGACGCCTGGTTGTGCAAGCAGTGCAAGCAGTGCCTAAGCCTACAGGGTTTGTAAAGTAGCCCTGGGACTTCAGAATAGATGGGGGGAGTCTGAAGCAGAGTGGTAAAGCACGTGGCTTGCATGCAGAAGGTCCTAAGCTCAATGATGAGCACATCCACGTAGGCACAGATGAATCTGTTAATGTGTTTATAATGGAGGCAGTGATGTTTCTGAATACTAGTTTTGGGAACTACATGAGGGAGGAGTGTTTTGTGCTCAGATCCCACTTGTAGGTTTCACATAGGCATCTGGTTGGCCACTGAGAGAACAGGATGCTGGACTAAATGGGCCAATGGCCTGATCCAGGGCTCTTATGTGCTAGGGGCTGAAGCTGAGCCAGTACTTATATCACCGCTTTACAAATGTTTGTGGAAGAAGGTTAGAATTTTTTAATATATTTTTTACTATCAAAATGGGCATCTGGTTAGGCACTGTGAGAACAAGATGGTAGACTCGATGGGCCACTGGCCTAATCCAGCAGGAGTCTTCTTAGGTTCTTTATGTACTTATGGAAACCACCAGAGGTAAAAGTGATATTTTGCTTGGGTCCTGCCTTTGATCTTCCCTCTAGTTCCCAGTTGCCCTGGGACTACACAGCTAAAGGGAAGCATTTTCTGGTCTCCAATGATCAGCCAAAGAATTAAGAGCTTCTGGGCTGGCTGGGTTTGTGTTACACATGTGTGTCATTTCAACCTGTTGTAAGCCATCTTTAAGGAAGGTCTGTGGTGCAGTGGCAGAGCATTTCTTCACCGAACAGATAACAGTCAGGAGTTCCCATCTCTACCTGGAGATGCTGAAGATTGAACCTGAGGCCTTCTGCCTGCAAGGCAGCTGCTCTACCACTGAGCTACAGCCCTTTCCATATGCAAGCAAGAGGCAAGCAAGAGGCATTATCGCAATTCAGTGGCACATTCTAGCCAGGCAAGAGTTCTGCTTAGCAGGGCTGATGAAGAATGTGACCTGAGGAGAGTCTCAAGGGCCAAGTAAAGCAGTCTGGAGGGCCACATTCAGCCCCCAAGCCCGAGGTTCTCCAGTTCTAGGGTAAACAGTGAGATGCTGCACCATATCTGTATTAATACAAATAAGTCTTTTAATAGGAATTCAGTCTCATTAGAATGGTTTTCATAAGGTCTTTCATATAGGCTCTAATGTCTTGTGTCCCTCCCTCCCAGCTCCTGCTTCCTCACGAAAATGAATTTTGAAAAAGTTTATGGAATGTGCAGCACAGTACTTAAGTATTTGTTTTGTTAATTTCTTAAAAACAAATTGGGTTCACAGTAAATATAAAATGTAGGACGGCTACATTAGTCAAGCAGCAGGGAGGCAATTTCCTAACGGTTATCTTGCAAAAGGCGCCATTTGCCGAAGAATTCCCAGGAAAAAAAATATTCATCTAAACTGCTATTTGCTCGATTATAAAACTCTTCTTCAAAAAATCCAATATGGAAAGGAAGAGGTGGCAAGGAAATTCTAATATCTACATCTACCCCCGAGGTAATTAAACCAAACATATGGGATATAATCGAGCTGAATGACAATGGAGCCAGGTTAAAAAAGTATTTGTTCTGCACCAAGTTAATTTCTCGGAAGTTGCATACAAGCTGTGGTGACCATAGCATTGCAAGTGTTTCGGAACGCTTGGCACAATACAAAGGCAAATGGGTGGTTCAGCATTAGACAGAGATCCGAGCAAGCAGTGGACTTTTTGATGGGAGTTTAGCACCACTGGGTGGCTAACCCACAGGTTAGCTACCCCCTTATGTCGACTGGGACACATATGAAGGTAGTCTAGGGATCAGTGGGTTGTCCCCTCGCCCTGCAATTCATTTCATCCCACTACAGTGGTACCTCGGGTTACAGACGCTTCAGGTTACAGTCGCTTCAGGTTACAGACTCCGCTAACCCAGAAATAGTACCTTGGGTTAAGAACTTTGCTTCAGGATGAGAACAGAAATTGTGCTCCAGTGGCACAGCAGCAGTGGGAGGCCCCGTTAGCTAAAGGGGTGCTTCATGTTAAGAACGGTTTCAGGTTAAGAACAGACCTCTGGAACGACTTAAGTTCTTAACCAGAAGTACCACTGTATTGTTTTGCCATGCTGCTCAACACTCCATAATGCCTCTGTTCTGGTCCAACTTCGGCAAAAGGAAGTCTTTTTTCATGCAGCGCATTGTTAAACCATGGAACTCCCTCCTACAAGAACCACCAACTTTGAAAGAGGATTGACACATTACATTCATGAAGAGGAGGGCTTTCAATGGCTGCTAGCCATGATGGCTGATGAGAAGAGACCAGAGCGGGTTGAACCCATGGAATGCACTCACAAACCCAAACATGCCTGTGGGCCTTTTTTTCCTATTTAAATGACCCCCATGATGCATTATTCCAAGCAATACTTTTCAGCTTTCCCATCAGTTAGAGGCCACGGTGGCTATCTGTTGGGATTTTCCTAGCTGTCATTTCTGCATTGCACAAGATGACCTTGGGGGGGGGACCCTTCCGACTCTACAGTTCTAGGATTCTAGGACTCCTTTCTTGGGACAGATGTGCTTTTAAATTTGTAGGTACATATTGGATTGGAATGCACCGTGATCAGTACACAAATAAATGAACAAATAATAACTGCTGAAAGCAGTGGAGATTTACCATAAGCTCTTATTTCAAATGATGCTTGATGTTTACAACTATAAAATCCAGGATTTGAGCACAATATAGAGTGTAATAAAAGCTAATGTCTGGGGTGTGGAGAGGGGGGGAAGAAGAAATATTGTGCACCGAGTCCGTTTTTTCCCCTGCTGAGAAGAAAAAAAGTGTACAAAGGCTTATCAATACAAAAAGAAATGAAGTAAAAAAAAATGATAATCTAATTAGTCCAGGTTGCTTCTCTGGCCTGCCCTTGCCCTGGGAGTTAGATTTCTTGTCATGCAGCAATATTATAATCAACCCTACAACACCATAAATCGGGAATTCTAAATAAATAAGAATAATCGGCATATTTTCGCTCAGGTAAGGGGACATAAATACATTTATAATCAAAAAGCTATCTAGATAATGAGCCCTGGCTCCTTGTTTGGGCCATAACAATAAATAAAATTAAGTAAAATGTTACATAAAACATTGAGGGCACGATCCAGCCAAAGTTAAACAATTTTAATGCTCTTTTTTATTATTCCAGTGAACGAGATTTAAGCATTCGCTTGGCTCTTCCACTGAAATGAATGGAAAGTTGAAATGGCTTCATACTGAGTATCTCCACTTCCCACTAAAATTAAATCGTGGCTGTTAATTTCCCTCCCATCACTCTGCATGCTCAGAAATTGGTACAGAGACTCAAGTAGGCACGGGGAACCTTGACACGTACAGAAGTGACTGAACTACAACTCCCATCAGCCCCAGCAAGCATGGTCAATGGCCAGGTATGATAGGTACTGTAGTTCAGCAACATCTCGAGGGCCAAAGGTTTCCCACACCTAGTATAGTTTCAAGCACAAACTGATATTTATTCAGAATAACTTCTCAGAATCTGAGCTGTCTTTTTTTTTTTTTTTTGCAAACAAAGAAGAATAATTAGATCTGGGAATTGCATTTGAGAGGATATGTACATCTGCACGATTCATAGGAGGCTTTCAAGCAGTGTTGGGTGGCCATCTGTAATGGATGCTTTAGTTGAGATTCTTGCATTGCGGGGGGCTGAACCAGATGACCACCAGGGTTCCTTCCAACTCTGCAATTCTAGGATTTCCTGTGGACCATCTCCCTGTTTCTTTTATTTGCTCACTTCATCTATACCATGCCTCTTGCAGAACCTGGTTCTTCTAACAACTGGAGAAGCCAGAGATTGAACCTTGAAGCTTATGTATGCGCAAAGCATGTTCTCCACCATGAAACGAGGGCAACTACCCTCTCATGGTGGAACTTGAGGTAGCAGGCATGGTTTGCAGACCAGATTATGGGCCAGGAGTACTTTTGGCAATTTTTCAGCAGGTTCCCAGGTGTCATGACCTGAGGGTGAGGAACATGAGCCCCCCAAAATAACCTCCTTGGATATACAGGACCAGAGCCTGGACTCTTCACCTTCAGCTGAGGAACCAAATGCCTCTTCAGGACATCTCCAGGCCAATGGCATAGGCAATAGCCAATGGCATAGGCTGGACACAAGGGAATGGAGGAGCAACCATCTTCAGGCCAGAGGATTGGTCCTTTAAGAATCTAGACTTAGTCACTAGGGGGTTGAGCCTGAGAGTGATGGTCTGAGAGGGGGAGCTTACAAACTACAAAGCTTCAGTCTACTCTCAGGCTTCATTGGAGCAAGTTGCTCCCTTGGAGCTATCCATGGTCCTGCATGGTATCCTTTGGTTGCCTTGTTCCCAACTGTGCCCTCCATGTAATGTTCTCTTTATAAAATTGCTGTGCTCCCTTGCCCTGGGAGTTAGATTTCTTGTCATGCAGCAATCTTATAATCCACCCTAAAACACCATAAATCTGGAATTCTAAATAAATAAGAATTTGATGTTTTGATTTTGTGGCAATGTCTTTTTTCAAACAGATTGTTATAAAGATTATTACAGCAAGATACTAATGTATGTGTCATGCTTTGACTTTGTGAACCTGTACATTTCCTCTAGGCAGTCAATGGGACTTTTGCCCAGGGAAGTCCCACTGAATGCTGAGAAGGCGTACATAGGGCTTCACTGTCAAAGCACGATACATTGCTGCCTGGATATTTGAAATACTCAGGGTTACGTCACCCCTCCTGACCTTCACATTATTCCTTGGCCAAAATTCCATTTCATTAATGGAGCCCAAATAAAACCTGCAAATGCAACTTAAGCACACACACACACACCATTACTTTTTGCACCTCACAACACGGAACTTGCTAGTTTTGGGTTTCCTTGGTTCTGAATCTTAGTTTGCTTTGGCACAGGCTATCGATAGCCCTTTATATAATGCAAGCCTGGCTGCATGCACACTTCATTCCAGCTGCTTTTCCGGGAGTCAAGAGGCACTGAGAGTCGTTTAAATTCCTAGCACTACATCAGGGTTATGGTCCTATGTTCCAAAGTTATTCAGAAACCTGATTGGCCATGTTCCTTCAATACATTTTTTCTAACCCCAAGATAAAGATCCACGCATCTCTTTACCCTTTAAACAAAAAAGCTATTGTAATAGCATGTAGTGTGATGCGCAGCATGAATACCAAAAACATGTACATGCGCTGCTAAACTGTTTAAGTATGGGAGAAGTAGTGTCTAATAGCATCAGGAAATTGAAATTTGAAAATTTTTCTCACTCACTTATTTGATGAGAACTGGGCTGCTGACAGGTGAAGCAGAAAGTCATTTTTCAAGTTAAATGCCAAGTGGTTATATAGCATAATATTCAGTCAAAATTAACCACCTCACTGCTGCATTGACATACAGCATATTTAATGGCAACTATTTCGGAAAAGAAAACTGTAGATCTTGGGGGAGTCCTGGGGAAAAGATGGGAAAGAACATTTTGTTAATATTACAGTTACTTGGGTTTTAGAAAAGAAAAGAAAAAGGCGGGGGGATCAGTCAGTAGCCTACGCATCTTGATAATAGTGTAAAAATTGTTTTTTGAAACCCTCTGAGCCGGCCAGAGTGGCTGGGGAAACTCAGCCAGATGGGCAGGGTATAAATAATAAATTATTATATTATTATAAATATCAAACAGTGTAATTTTATAGCACAAGCACAGGTATGTATAGATCTAGGTGTGGCAAGAATTGTGTGTATTTCATGCTTCCATGTTATACCCACTGACCTAGAAGCAAGCCTCATTGAAATAAATCATATTTTGTTCCAATATTATAGGACTGTACTTGGACACTCCAGATGCTACACCACATAAAGAGCTGAATTCCATAGGGCACTTAAAGTGTGCAAACTGAGCAGATTGGCAGATGTTTATACGGCATTGCCTATTTTTCTGTAACAACAACAACAACAACAACCTGGTATTTATATAGCACTTTTGAGTCTCCAGTGCTCCTCATGTTATTTGTCTGTCTGTCTACATCAAGGTGGGCCAATGTTATTATCCTTACAATGATGCCCATCTGCAAGCTCCTACTTCCAACCTCTGCAGGGCAGAACCTGAATTATGGGTTGCAGGGACACCACAAAATGGTGTGTCATATGTATCAGCAGGAAGGGTGGGGAATATATTCTTTTTTTGCTTAAGTAATTAAATTTCACACTACTTGGTACAGATATGACAGCAATAACGTAAACTTTTGCCACTGAGACAGAATGAGCAATGTAAAATAGAGCAGGCATAGGTCATGTTGTTATCAAACCAGTGGCCAGATGGGGGATATTGATGGAAACCAGACACCCTTTTGGGCCTTGTAAGAGGAGCCTTGCTGGGTCAGACCAATGGCCCATGCTCTTCTCAAAGTGGCCAAACAAGATGCCTCTAGGAAATGCACATGAGACCTGATCCCAACATCACTCTCCTTTCCTGTGATTTCCAGCAGCTGGTATTCAGAAACATACTGCCTCCCAACAGTGGAGGTAGAAGGCCATTGTGACTCCACCATGAATTTGTCCAATCTTCTGTTAAAGCCATCCAAGCTGGTGGCTATAACTGCACCTTGTGTGTTGGGGAGTGAATTCCACTATGCACTGTGTAAAGAAGTATTCTCTTTCATCTGTCTTGAATCTTCAAACATTTGGCTGCATTGGATGGCCTCAGGTTCTAGTATTATTAAAGAAAGATAAAAAATGTCTGCCTATCCTGCTTGTGGGCTTCCCATTGGCACATCTAGTTGTCCACTGTAAGAACAGGATCCTGGACTAGATGGGCCATTGGCCTGATCCAGCAGATTTTTCCGATGTTCTTAATTCACACACCGCAAACCAATAAGCAAATTTTCACTTCTCCAAATCTTGAGACACAGTCCTCCAACCAAAATAAAAAATGTGTAATTTGGGGAAAATTTGCACAAAAATTGTGCATATTTATTAGTGAAATTAATGTATTCAAAAATCCATTTTCTAAAATTGTGTACAAAAATTTATATAGCAATTCTGGGGTTCTATCCAATGCTAGTCCTAGTCAGAGTAGATCCCTTGGGATTAAGGAACCGAAATTATCCAGGTTCACTAATTGAAATGGGGCTACTCAGAGTAGGACTATGTTTGGAAACAACTGTGTGTGTGTGTGTGTGTGTGCAATTAAAAATGTTGCAAATGGTGGAAATAGGGGAAGCTGAATGGAAGACTGAAAAAATGAGGAAGCGATGCTGAATAATTCACCCATTCCCACTTGATATGATGCACACAGTGTTGTTCTTGCTTTTGTGAAGTTCTAATATAGTCATGGCACAGAAGGAAGACTAAAAAAAAGAAAAGGAAATGGAAAACACTGAGACCAAGCTGAACAAAAGCAGAACTAAGAAAATCATGGTCTTGACCCCAAAGAAGAGTCCACCACTCCAACCAAAGCAGAGAAATTCTTAAGGCCAAAGCTATAGCTGTCTCTTCCCATCAGTAAAGTCAGGCTTCATAAATGAGCTCCTTGTGAAGGGAGATTATCACAGAGGGGAAAAGCAGAGATGACTTTTTGTATATTTCAAATTCCTTTCTTTCCATCTTGACAGGATCGAGGGAAGAATCCCCGAGAAAGTCGCAGACCTCTTCAACAGGTGAACAGCTGCCAAGGCGATTTCAAAACTCTAGATCATGATCCATCTTGTAGCTCATGTTAGCTCAGTAAAGATTATTCTCAGGAGATGTCGTATGGAGAGAAACAGATGCCAGTGGAGGACCCAAAAATGTTTCTTTCATAGTGGAGAGTCTACAGCGGAGACAGGAAGACAGTGGTCCTCCAGATGTTCCTCACAACATCTCTAAGCATTGGACAAAGGTCTTCTCTCCAGTCACCACATACCTAATTTCAGATGGTGGGGTAGACATTCAGGTGGGCCTCATGTGACTAAAGGAGACCCAAATTATATCCCATCCAACCCACAAGTAACTCAGCCAAATATGGCAAGTTGGTCAAGGATTCCCAGTTTGCTTCACAGACACATGTGGATTTGAACCCAGCATCCCAAAATCCAAACACCCTTGGCAAGACATCACAAAACGCTTGGTAGATTGCTTGTGCAATAATTGGACAGGTGTATAATTTCTTCAGAGAAGCTGATATGGAATTATGGAACTCTTCATAACAATGTCTATAGCTGGTCAAACAGGGAGTACCATAAGCCATTTGGAAACTAAGTGTGTTTCTGTACAAATCTTTTAGCATTCTTGAGCAGCAGCTTAGCTTTGTTGTAGCTCTGTTATAATATTCAGCAAAACGTGGTTTATCTTGTCAAAGAATGCAGTAATGAAAGAATTGTGAATGTATCTTGTTTATCAGTGTGTCTCTGTATATTGGTTATCACGAGATGCATTTTTTCTTGAAGGAACTGCAATGTCTGGTAGTTATTTTGATGAAAATACAAGGGCTCAAAGGCAGCCAACATCTATCTCCTTTGTGCTGATTGTGAATGCTTCTTATAATATTTTTTATAGTCAGTGGTTAGGATATGGATGATGTGGAGCTAATGCTTCTGATGAAACACACTGGAAATAAACTCCACTGTTATTAATGCCCAACAAACTTCAACTGTCGGTTTGGGTAAATTATCTCCCAGGAGAATGATGCTGAACCAACATTTATAAGTCATTGCCATGTATAAACAAGGTGTTTTGATCAAGTGCTGAGACACAGTTGTTCATATGAGGATCATTTGGAATACATTCTATCAGGAAGTCTAGCTTTTAATTTTTTTAAAAAAATACTGTAAAAAAAGAAACATCTTTGATATAGGAAGGAACACAGGAAGCTGAACAATGACAATTAAAACCTTGGTCTGTCTAGCTCAGCATTCCCTACACAGACTGGCAGCAGCTCTCCAGGGTTTTCAGACAGAGGTTTTCCCCAGTCCTACATGGAAATGCCAATGATTGAATCTGGGACCTTCTGCATGCAAAATATGCTCCACCGTTGAGCTATAACCCTTCCCCTATGGGGGTGTGTTTATGTATGGAAATCTGCAAAGCTGCGATGGTATTGCTAGTCATAGATTAAAGGTAAAGGTAAAGTCATAGATTAGGATGACTAATATAGAACTACTGGTTTAGGTGTGCTATTTCATGAAGAATTATCAACCAATACAGTGGTACCTCTGGATGCGAACGGGATCCGTTCCAGAGCCCCATTCGCATCCTGAAGCGAACACAACCTGCGTCTGTGTGTGCACGGGTTGTGATTCGCCGCTTCTGCACATGCACGTGACATCATTTTGAGCGTCTGTGCATGTGCAAGTGGCGAAACCCGGAAGTAAAGCGTTCCGTTACTTCCGGGTCGTTGTGGAGTGCAACCCGAAAATGCTCAACCAGAAGCAACTTCAACCCAAGGTATGACTGTAATAAAAAATGCATGTCTACTCAGAATTAAGTCCCATTGATTAGGTATAGGATGCAGCCTTAAGTTCATATTCAGTGATAGTCCTATTCAGAGGAGAGTCACTGAAGCTAATGGACATGACTGCATGCCCAGGCACATTCTATGGTGCCAACCATAGGAATAAGACATTTGCAATAGGTTGAAATAGGCCACAACATTTATTGATTGCTGGTGTAAGTAGCTTTTAGCCAAGGCACTGGGTATGTATACAGTATCAAACAGCCCAGTTGCTGGTTTATAAATAGAGTGGGGTCAGCCCTGAGCTTAGAGGTCACCCACTGGCATGTATCAGATCATACAATCCCACCTGGGCTGCCATTGGGAAGGCTGCTGTGGCCCATTGGCCCCGGACAGAGACACCCCTCCTGGACCCCTTTTATGGGGTACATGATCAGCTAAGGATTCAACCCAGCGCCTGTGACTTTTTGCTATGAGGTAGGCGAAAACCTGTAGAAGGGCCAATTTGTCTGCAGGAAAAAAATCCTCCCTGGCCCTGAATACAGTGAGCAAATATACCAAGCAAGGTCCTCACACTGACCTGCAGCTTTGGGAAGGCCTGGGTGGGTGGGTGGTGAATCCCACAATTGTCTTCAAAGAAGGTGGACTCCCAGGTGTGGTCTTCCTTTATACAATGGAGGCAGACCTGGCTGAAGCTGGGTCATGGCAGCAACTCTGTCTATCTGCTAACCCCTGATTGGCCCATTTAAACAAGATTTGCCAAGTCAGTGTGGTCAGAGGAGAAGGCGCTGGTTAGAGTGTTGGACTAGGATCTGAGAGAGCAGGGCTCAATCCCCACTCAGCCATGAAGCTCACTGGGTGACCTTGAGTCAGTTACTGCCGCTCAGCCTAACTTACCTCACGGGGTTGTTGTGGGGACTGAGGAGTGGGGAGACCTGTACACTACCATGAACGCCTTCGAGAAAAGGGTGGGATAGAAATGCCACAAATAATAGTAAGAAACTCCACTTACCTTTCTTTCTTTCTTTCTTTCTTTCTTTCTTTCTGTCTGTCTGTCTGTCTTTTTTATTAAAAGATTACTAGATTAGAGTGCATGCATTTTACCATGGACCTACCTATCCTGAATAAAGCCCAGTTGACTGCCATGCAGCAAAATGGCATGTTCACATCATTACTATAGCTTATTATAAATATAATATTTGTATTAATACTAATTATGTGAACATGTCATCTTGCTGGGTCGCAGTCAAGTGAGCTTTACTCAGAGTATACCGCTTGAAATGAATGAGCATGTGCAACCTAGGTCCATTCACTTCAATGGGCCTACTCTAAGTAAAGCTCAGTTGAATGCCACCCATTGGTATTTTAAGTGGATTGCTTGGAAATATTTCCCTTCCTTTAAAGCCATGCATTTTTGTTTTCCCTCTAGCGAAAGAGAAAGGCGGGGGGGTGAGCTCTGATCCTGTCTCTGGCTTATGTTTAAATGAAAATAACAGGTCAGGGATAACACAAAGTAATTTAAAGGACTAACGCAGCGGTACGTGGGATTGCCCAGAGCTACACCTTGCAATCACCCAGTTCATATTTTAGGTCCTGCCACGAGAGTTCATAGTATTTTACAAGTCTATGTTCCATGTCAGTGGCTGACTGTAGAGTTGAATATCAGTCCTATTTAAATCTGCAAGAAAATAGCTGCAGGTGACATAACCTTTCATGTAGTACCACTGTGTACATATACAAATAATTGAGGCTCTTGACCCCGTCGACGCGCATACAACTGTAAGTACAAACTTGACATTTTGATACTGCTCGTAGCCTTTCCCGTTCTTATTTTCTGTTTCAATAACCCATTGCAGGTAGAAAAATGAAAGAAGGAAGCATGAATGATTAATGCTGTCAAGCTAAAATAATGTATTTAGAAAAATCTATAAATCTCTTATTTGTGGCATTTTAAAACTCAACACGACAGTCTTTGGTGCCACTCAGGCTCTTTGGCGGCAGATAGATGTAAGCATATATATATATATTTCTGCAGCCATAGGAGCTCAGACTCAGCCCTACGTCCCACTACTTCTCCGGCAGGGAAAATTAAAGCCTCAGCAGTGAACTTCCTCTTAGAAAAATTACTCATAAGCATCAGCTGAATATTCAAAGGCACTCATGAATATTTATTTTGTGATGTAAATGGGATTTATGTTGCTGTTAAGCCCACTCCTTCTTGCTTTAACCATGCCAAGGATCTCGCCAAACAAGAAATTGCTCTGAATAGCAAGTCGGAGTTGGGTGCGATTCCGACAACCCAACAAATTCAGGAGCAAAGAAGCCCACATTCTAGACCAAATGAACTTTCTACACATGGCATGGACACCTGTATGTATCACCTTACCCTATATATGCCCACTTAATGGTTTCAACTGGTGGAACTGGGATTGCCACAGGTGCCAAACAAAACCAGTTCTGCATTATAAGAACTCACTTTTTCAGTGTGGCAGAACCTACACTTTGGAACTGTCCATGACACACACATAGGTGCCCTCTGCTGGTGGCTGCCATTTTGGTTTCATATCCAAACCTGAAATTCACCCAGTGTTCCAAAAGAACGAAAACATCTTCATTTACTTGAGTGGCTGTAAATGTGAGACATTTTCACTCACCTCTACTTTTTGCGCCAGTGAGATAAGCCAAGTTAGGTGTGATTCCTATCAAAGTTCCCCAACTTGATTGGATTTGCTCTTGATTTTGAGCAACTAGGAGCAATTTTCTGGGTTCAGCCTGCCTTTGCTTTCTCCCTCCCACAACTTGATCTGATACCACAATGGTGTCATAGAGAAGGATGAAGAAAATCAGTCATGCAAGAGAAGTAACACTTCCATGCAACATGCCAGAACTCACCATGAACACTTCCCTTATTCTCTTATAATGGCAATGGTGCCCACCTGAGAGGTGCCAGAATTGAGTTCTGCTGAGTTCCGAATGAAAAAAGTTGTGCTTCCTAGTGAAAGAAATTAAATCATCTGTGCAGGATTAAAGCAACAACACAGAGAGCCATGGGATGATGATTCTGTGTAATGTATGCAAATGCTGGTGTGAACTGAACTGATCCTATCAACATCTCCTGGATGAAAGTGCAGATCAGAGCCGAGTTCATTTTTGTACTTCACAAATGTTCTTGAGAAGTTCTTGGCTCAAAGCAAGTATCAAAATCCTTTTTTTAAAATGTGCATTTTGAGAGAAAATACATTCTAACATGCATAGTTAAAACACATATTTTACTTTAATTTTCATGTTGATTTGTTTTATTATTATTATAAAAAATAGGTATTGGCAGGTTAATGTGGAAATGGGATGGAATGAACTTATTTCCGAAGACATGCAAAAGTGATATTGAGTCCCTGCACACAGATCCCTGAGAAATACTATATTTTCCCACTCAAAGGCTCCATCCATATGCTGGGTTGTATCCAATGTATCCCTACATTAAAGTCACTTAGTGATAGACTTGTACCCTTGGTGGAATGCTTTGCACCATTGCAACTTTGTTGTACAAGAGAATGCACCAGCAAGTTGCTAGTAACATGGCTGTACAATCGATCACACAATCTATTGTAGAACAACTGTTGGCTAGCACAAGTGTCACATTGGATTCCACTGTTGTACAACATTAAAGATCACCTTACGGGTCCTTGTTCTAGTGGGCAGAGAATGTTGAATACAAACAATTACATGTACCTGTACCATAATTCATTTGTTCTGAGCCTGCTCAACAAGCATTGTGCTCCATTTGGCAACTCCCACCCCCACCCCCCATGAAAAGTGCTTTGCTTGGTGCTCATCCACCTGTCTCAGTTCAGAAATTCTCATCCCGGAGTTTTCCCCCTTTCCATCTGATTTTGTGTGTGTCCTTTTTGATGAGCATGCATGAATTTGCACTATCTATCAGCACTGCATCTATTTTAAAAGTTCCATGCCTATGAGACATGTGCATTTTATTAGCTAAGTGCTTGGGTTTGAATTACGCAGGCAGAATAAGGATCCTTGTTCCAGTTGTTCAGAGGCTTCCACTACAGACTCAGGCAGGCAATCAGTGCATGCATTAGTAGTTAAACAAAATATTCTCTTTAAAAACACTAAGGGGCCTTTCATGCTAACATGATGCTTCCTTGCCACTTCAGCATGTGCACACAACAAAGCCATATCTATCTGGCTCAAACGATCTCCAAGACGTTACATTTGTTAGGAGCTCTAGAAAGCTGTTTGAAATTAAAGTTAATTAAATGAAGGCACTATTAGCCCAATTGTTTCACTTGATGAATCTGAAAAACCCAAACTGTGCAGCTCAAGTTACAGCAGATAAGAGAATTAGCAATGCATACAAATGATAACAGTTGTCTGAAAGACTTTTTTTTAAAAACAACAACCCACCAGATCTATAGCTTGTAACATATTGCACCTGAAGTTATAGCAGCCTGAAGCCTGCTAGATAACAATTGTTACACATCAGCACCACATTAGAGGTGTGACTTAACAGTTGGCGATATAAAGTTGGCTTATCTGTTACTTTACATCTCAAGTGCTAGATCACTAGTTCCCTCATTATTCTCCATATTTCCAATGTCATTAATCCTTAGACATGGACATATTCACTATAATTTTGATTTGTGCTTCATGACCATACATGAAGGCAGTATAAGCCTTCCCATATGAAGACCCGATATTTCATTTCCTGGCCTCCATGTTGGCAGCCCGTAGCACAGAATAACAGAATTGTAGAGTTGGAACTGACCCAAAGGGATCACAGCTAAAGTATCCCTCACAGATGGCCATCCAACCTCTGCCTAAAAACCGCCATTGAAGGAGATACCACCATCTTTCGAGGTAGCCCTTTGCATTGTTAAACAGCTCTTACCATCATAAAAGTTTCCCCAGTGTTTAATCTCATTTCTTGAAATCTGAAAAGGTTTTGGTCCTACTCTCATCCCTGGACATCCAGGACTCAATATCTGGGGGGCATCATAGCTTGTGCAGAAGGTCCTTGGTTCAACCCTTGGTCTTCCCAGTGAAAAGAATCTTGGGGATCTGAGGTGGGAAAGAACCCTGGTAGACATGATAGAAAACTACTGCTGGCCAAACTGGCCAGTGATTGACTATCCATCACCTGACTCTACATAAAGGCAGTGTTATTCTACATGATCAGCTGTTCCTATGGAACAGCGATCACAGGCCACTCAACACATAGAGAATGCATTAATCTCTGCACATAAACTCAGGCTCAGTATCCCTGAATGGATAATGTTCATACATCTACTTCTAAGTCATCAAGTAATAAACAGTGGTAAAAATATCAAGGGAAGCATCAACTAGAGCCAGGGCTTTTTCGGCTGTGGCTCCGATCTGGTGGAACGCTCTGTCACAAGAGACTAGGGCCCTGCGGGACTTGACATCTTTCTGCAGGGCCTACAAGACAGAGCTGTTCCACCAGGCCTTTGGCCAGGGCACAGCCTGACTCCCTCCTTTGGCAATCTTCACAGAACTCTAGCCCAATGGTTGCCATCAATTTGGTTTGAATTAATTTTATAATGAAATGATTTTAGAATGTTGTATTATTTTATTGTTGTTAGCCTCCCTGAGCCTGGCTTTGGCTGTGGAGGGCGGGATATAAATAAAATTTATGATCATGATGATGTGTTATTTGGCTAATTTATCACTGCTTCAAATCAGTGTTGAATGCAGAGCTATGGAGCCTGTGGCCCTTCAGAAGTTGTTGGATTCCAGCTCCCATCATCAATGAACCAGAATACCCAATGGTCAGGGAAGACAGGTATTGTAGTCGAATAATATCTATCTGGAGGGCCATAGGATCCCTATGGCTGGTTCAAAGAGAGTTGTTCATTCACCATTTCAGGCACTTGTCCTGGAAGTCTCAGAAAACACTTGTGGATGGTTATTCTGTGGTGTAGGAAAGATGTTCTGTACATCATGAACGGGGAACCTGTGGCCCACAAGTTGTGGCTGGAGTGGAACTCTTGCCATTACTTCCAATTGGACATGCCGGTTGGTACTGATGGCAGTGAGAGTCCAACCAGGACAACAAGATCTGCATCCCTGCTGTACATGATAGACATGCTCCTTCTTTTATTTGCATAATAGCTGGTCTCTTGCTGGATATGAGACCTAGTTTAAGCCCTGGCACGAAGCAGATTCTGCAGATTTTTAAATGCCTTCCACAACAGCATCCTTTTTTTGCGCTCTCTAGTATCCTTCTGTTCTCTTTTCTGATTTGGGCCTATTTCTAACATGACATTTTGAATGCAAGGAATGGGATTTGGAATCTTGCCACAGAGTCATAAATATAAAATCTTTTTGTTGGAATGCATCACCCATGCGACTTGTTCACGGATGATTCCGTGAGCTGGATTTGCTAACTCCAGCGACTAGTAGTGTTCTGAACAAGTGTTGATGAAAGAATCCAACAGAATATCTCACTTTTAATTCTTTTTAAAGTTATTCCCTGTGGATTTCTTTGCTCCACCCAGCTGATCACAAATGGCACAAATAATTATAGAATCACAGAGTTCAATTAAAGGGTCATTGTTTAGGTCCAAAGTGGTTGATACTGGTGCTCTGGGCTTGATGGGCCTGTGCAGGAGGTGAATTAAGACCTAGGATGGAAAAGAGGTTTACAAGGTATAGTGTGAAAATTTAATTACTAACTGCAAGCCTCAGAAATAAAATATATTCTTGCCAGTGAAGATCTCCCATATTTAAGATGATTTCACAGTAAAACAGTATGCTTTATTTTTCTTTTACTTTATTTAGTAACAGTGACTGAAAATTAATCAATGTTGAATATTCGTATTTCTTGACTTGATTTCATTTACATTCCTAAGAATTTGGATTGGGGCTGATAAATACTTTAAAAGCTCATGAAGGGGTCACTGAGTTCAGAGGTTTGTGAAATCTTGGCTTAGACTCAACCCTTCTTTTTAAAATAACACATTTTAGGTTTTATTTATTTATAGAATTTAAATAATTTGAGAATGTTATAGCAGTGTACAAAAGAAAGTAAGAAATGAATAGTTAAATCAACAACAATGAAAAAATAAAAAAAAATTTCCTTCCAGTAGCACCTTAAAGACCAACTAAGTTAGTTCTTGGTATGAGCTTTCGTGTGCATGCACACTTCTTCAGATACACTGAAACAGAAGTTGCCAGATCCTTCTATATAGTGAGAAGGTGGGGAGGGGTATTCCTCAGAAGGGTGGTGGGAATGGGTGATTGGCAGATAGCTGTGATGAGCCTGTTGACGACTCTTAACGACTGCAATAGGTCTTACAGGAAAAAGCAAGGGGTGAGAAGGTGAAAAATGGCTTTGTCATGTATAATGAGATAAGAATCCAATGTCTTTGTTCAGACATTGAAAAAATAGTACGTTTAAAGTCCATATTAAAAACGCCTGTCTTTGCAAAATTATTTTCTTATTTATGCTTTAGTTTAAAGCAGCATCATGCCACTTAAACAGTCATGGTTTCCAACAAAGACTCGTGGAAACAGTATTTGGTTAAGAACTGTACATCTGTGAGGGAAGTAGAGGTGTCCTAACAACTATTAGTAACTACAGTTACTACAGTTCCCAGAATTATCTGGAGAAAGCTATGACTGTTTGAATTGCTGCACTGCTTTGAATGTATAGCGCAGATGGAGCCTAAGATCAACAGCTGTAATATCAATATGGTGGCACTTCTCTTTCTACTAAAGGATGGAGTTCCTTGTCTTTTCCTTATTCACCCAGTTAATTTGCAGACTCAACACAGTCTAACCCCTTCAGTCAAAGCTTATTTGCATTTTTCAACTCGCAGATTTGGTTCCAGTTTAGAATTATTATTATTGTTATTATTGACAAACAATGCAGCAGCCTTGAATGGAACTGATTTTGAACCTGTTCAAATATATATTTAAATGGAATCATATATGTACTACATTTACAATTGCAGGGCAACCCTTATAAATACCTGAATACATGATTAATATTTTAACTTGAGGGGAAATCATGCAATTTGCATGGACTAATGCCACTTCCTCCAGAACTCTGTCACTCATCTTTGACAGCTGACTGGACAGAATGAATTTCAGCTCCCAAATATTTATGTTCCTTACATCAACTAGCATGGGCAGGAAGAAGAGCCACTGTTTTTAGTTTATTTCATATACTGCTGCATTTTTTTCCTGTCCCTTCAAGCTGTGAAGAGCTGTAAAAATAAAAACATTATTATATAAATCTTCAGCCATATTTAGAATACTGTTTATTGTTCTGGTTGCCCCATTTAAAACAATAATAATAATAAACTAGAATCCAAATAGCAACAGAAAAGGAGCTTGCAGTGGGATTGAGTATTAATTGTTATTAATATTATTATTGGTATCATTAGTATTATTTATATTTATTAGTAGCATTTTTGCACTCAAGTGCCTAAAAGCGACTCACGTAGCAAAAATAAAATAGCAAAGACATAAACAAAACTAAAAGACTCATTCAACAATATATTTAAAAGGAGCAAGTTCCCCATCCCTTAAAAAAAACGGGTACAACAAAGGCCAACAAAATATCTAACTACCCTTCCAATTAAAAAACAAACAAACCCAAAGCCCGGGTCCAAAAGTAGACAGCAATGGCGCCTGGCATGCCGCTCTTGGGAAAGCATTGCACAAATGGGGAGCCAGCACTGTAAAGGCCCTTTCTCATCTATTTGAAGATAGTCATCTACAAATATCTAAAGAGCAGTCACATAGAAGATGGAGCAAGCTTTTTTTCCCTCCTGCTCTGGAAGGTAGGACTTGAAATTTAAGTTTCAAGAAAGGAGATTCTTGTAACTAAGGGTGATGAGAGTTGTTAGGGAACCCCTATTTCCTACAGCTGACAGACTGATTTAACAGTTATTTGCTCTTCCCAGGGAAGTCTGGGAATTGTTGCTCTGTGAGGGGGATAGGTCATTGGAGAATTCCACCACAGTGGTATTGAGAGACTTCAGCATCCACGAGGAGACCAGTTCCAAATTGCCATCTTAATTCTTCAGCCATCAGGGATAGTAGCTATTATCTTCCATAAATTTGTCCAGTCCCGTTTTTAAAGCCATCCAAGTTGGTGGTCCTCACTTCTTCCATATCCATAAGCTCCCTGCACTGCACCAAATAAAGATTGTTTTGTTCTTCTGCAAACGATGGGCTTACCCTGCATCTGCCGATACCTCTCCTGTGTGTAGTTGTGGCCAGGGCCGGATTCAGGTTTGATGAGGCCCTAAGCTACTGAAGGTAATGGGGCCGTTTATATGTCCAGCTGTCCTTTGTCAACCACAAATTGTTGGTGTTTTTTGTGTTGAATATATGCTATATGGCAGCAGCTGAAGAAGGAACAAAAAGGGTTTTCTTGTGTGAGTTTCTTGTGGCTGATTAGCTGCTCTCCCTGTGCAAAGGTCAGAGGGGGCAGGGCTTCTGTTGAGGTAGGTGATTAGCTGTGGGAGGAGCTTATCAGAGCTTGCAGGGCAGCAGCTGAAGAAGGGTTTTCTTGTGTGTGTTTCTTGTGGCTGATTAGCTGCTCTCCCTGTGCAAAGGTCAGAGGGGGCAGGGTTTCTGTTGAGGTAGGTGATTAGCTGTGGGAGGAGCTTATTAGAGCTTGCAGGGCAGCGGAGCGCACAGTTTGATCCATCTTTTAGATTTAGGGGAGCTAGTCTCAAACGTTTGTTGGGGGAGACCTAGGTTTTTTGGGGGGGATTTATTTGTCCTGTCTTCACGCTTTTTATGATGGAGGACCGCTGTAGTCACCCCCAACGACACGTTCTCAAGATGGAGGGTGAGGGAACAGCTGCAGTCGCCTGTGGTTCCTGCACAATGTTTGCCATCTTGCCAAAGGTTGCAGGCAGCTTTACCTGCAGCAATTACATGTTGATTGCCCTCTTAAAAGACAAAGTCCAGCAACTGGAGGAACGTGTAGCTACGCTCCAAAGAATTAGAGAGCTGGAGCTCTTCTTGGAAGCAACAGAGCACACCGTCTCCACCAAGGAGGAGACAGGGGACTCCCCTGAGAAGGAGGCTAGTTCATCAACACAGGAGCCAGATATATGGAGAAACGTGACTCAAAGAAGTAGGAGGCCCAGGGTTCGCTCTGATTGTTTAGAAATACACAATCACTTTGAGGTCCTCTCCCCTAGCATGGAAGACGAAGAGCAGACTCCATTTGAGGATCTCTCCCTCATTACAGTCGATCAGGTATATGAAGATGAGCAGCAAAGTCAGTCCTCAGGGAATGTGCAGGTGACCTTGGAACGGACAGCTCACGGAAGAACCCCGAACAGACCTAAGAGGAGGCGTGTAGTGGTGATAGGGGATTCCCTACTGAGGGGAAGAGAAGCAGTGAACTGTGGGCCTGACAAGATGTCTCGGGAAGTGTGCTGTCTCCCTGGGGCTAAGATCCAAGATATAACTGAACGACTGCAAGGAATCATAAAACCCACTGACAAATACCCCTTCCTCTTGGTTCATGTGGGAACCAATGACACTGCAAGCAATAGCCTCCAGAAGATCAAAAGAGGTTACGAGGCTCTGGGCAGGAAACTGAAGCAATTAAATGCACAAATTGTCATCTCATCTGTCCTCCCAGTTGAACGATGTGGCCCAGGGAGAGAGGGAAAAATAGTGGAAGTGAACAACTGGCTTCGCAAATGGTGTAAACAGGAACGGTTTGGATTCTTAGATCACGGAATGCAGTTTCTTGAAGATGGACTTCTGGCAAGCGATGGGCTGCACCTCACAACGGTTGGGAGGAATGTTTTTGCAAAAAATCTCAGAAACCTCATCAGGAGGGCTTTAAACTGACTAATGTGGGGGATGGAGACAGTGCTCCTGAAGGTAGGAGTCTATCAATTGATGAAGATGATCATCCAAATGTCATAGACCGAATGGAGCAAACAGCACGCAGACCTAGTGGTGGGAGGAAAAATCCTTAAATAAGAGACACGGGGGAATGATGAATGGACTTCAATGTCTGTACACTAATGCGCAAAGCATGGGAAATAAACAAGATGAGCTTGAGCTCTTGGTACAGCAAACTAAATATGACATAATAGGCATCACTGAAACCTGGTGGGATAAGTCCCACGATTGGAATGTAATTATGGAGGGATACAATCTATTTCAGAGAAACAGACCAGACAAGAAAGGAGGAGGAGTGGCGTTATATGTCAGGGATGTGTATACCTGTGAAGAGATCCAAGATTTAGAACCCCAAAGCCAAATTGAGAGCATTTGGGTCAAAATTAAGGGAGAGAAGAATAACAGTGACCTCATTGTGGGAGTTTACTATAGATCCCCAAGCCAAACGGAGGACATAGATGATGCCTTCCTGGAACAGATGGCCAAGCATGCAAAAGGAAGGGAGATAGTAGTAATGGGGGACTTCAATGTGAGAGCCAGTGTGGTGTAGTGGTTAAGAGCGGTAGTCTCGTAATCTGGGTAACCGGGTTCGCGTCTCCGCTCCTCCACATGCAGCTGCTGGGTGACCTTGGGCCAGTCACACTTCTTTGAAGTCTCTCAGCCCCACTCACCTCACAGAGTGTTTGTTGTGAGGGAGGAAGGGAAAGGAGATTGTTAGCCGCTTTGAGACTCCTGAAGGGGAGTGAAAGGCGGGATATCAAATCCAAACTCTCTTCTTCTTCTTCTTCTTCAATTACCCGGATATTTGTTGGATGTCAAACTCAGCCAAGAGCATAAGGTCAAACAGATTCCTCACTGGCCTTGCAGACAACTTCATTGTCCAGAAAGTGGGAGAAGCAACAAGAGGAACAGCCATTTTAGATCTGGTCCTAACCAATGTTGATGACCTGGTTAGTGGGGTAGAAGTGGAAGGATCATTAGGCGCGAGTGATCATGCTCTTCTGAAGTTTACTATACAGCGGAAAGGAGCAGCCAAGCATACTAGGACTCAATTTCTCGACTTTAAGAAAGCCGACTTCATAAAACTTAGGGAAGTGCTGGGTGAGATCCCATGGACAGTAATACTAAAAGGAAAGGGAGTTCATGATGGCTGGGAGTTTGTTAAGAGGGAGATAGTAAAAGCACAACTTCAGGCAATACCAATGAGACGGAAACATGGAAGGTGCCTAAAGAAGCCAGGGTGGCTATCTAAAGAACTTTTAACTGAGTTAAGATTTAAAAAGGATGTGTACAAAAAATGGAAAAGGGGGGAACCACCAAAGAGGAATTCAAACAAATAGCCAGCACGTGTAGACACAAAGTCAGAAAAGCTAAAGCACAGAATGAACTCAGGCTTGCTAGAGAGGTTAAAAGCAACAAAAAGGGCTTTTATGGGTATGTTCGTAGCAAAAGGAAGAACAAAGAAACAGTGGGGTCACTCAGAGGAGAAGATGGTGAAATGCAAACAGGGGACACAGAAAGGGCTGAACTCCTCAATGCCTTCTTTGCCTCAGTCTTCTCCGATAAAGAAAACAATGCCCGACCTGAAGAATTTGGAGCAAATGATTCAGCAGAGGAAACACAGCCCAGAATAACTAAGGAGATAGTACAAGAATACTTGGCTAGTCTAGATGTATTCAAGTCTCCAGGGCCAGATGAACTGCATCCAAGAGTATTAAAAGAACTGGCAGATGTGATTTCAGAACCACTGGCAGTCATCTTTGAGAATTCCTGGAGAACAGGCGAAGTCCCGGCAGACTGGAGGAGGGCAAATGTTGTCCCTATTTTCAAAAAGGGGAAAAGAGAGGACCCAAATAATTACCGCCCAGTCAGTCTGACATCAATACCAGGGAAGATTCTGGAGCAGATCATTAAGCAAACAGTCTGTGAGCACCTAGAAAGGAATGCTGTGATCACCAATAGTCAGCATGGATTTCTGAAAAATAAGTCATGTCAGACTAACCTGATCTCGTTTTTTGACAGAATTACAAGCCTGGTAGATGAAGGGAACGCAGTGGATGTAGCCTACCTTGATTTCAGCAAGGCATTTGACAAGGTGCCCCATGATATTCTTGTAAAGAAGCTGGTAAAATGCGGTCTTGACTATGCTACCGCTCAGTGGATTTGTAACTGGCTGACTGACCGAACCCAAAGGGTGCTCATCAAGGGTTCCTCTTCATCCTGGAGAAGAGTGACTAGTGGGGTGCCACAGGGTTCTGTCTTGGGCCCGGTCTTATTCAACATCTTTATCAACGACTTGGATGATGGACTCAAGGGCATCCTGATCAAATTTGCAGATGACACCAAACTGGGAGGGGTGGCTAACACCCCAGAGGACAGGATCACACTTCAAAACGACCTTGACAGATTAGAGAACTGGGCCAAAACAAACAAGATGAATTTTAACAGGGAGAAATGTAAAGTATTGCACTTGGGCAAAAAAATTGAGAGGCACAAATACAAGATGGGTGACACCTGGCTTGAGAGCACTACATGTGAAAAGGATCTAGGAGTCTTGGTTTACCACAAACTTGACATGAGCCAACAGTGTGATGCGGCAGCTAAAAAAGCCAATGCAATTCTGGGCTGCATCAATAGGAGTATAGCATCTAGATCAAGGGAAGTAATAGTGCCACTGTATTCTGCTCTGGTCAGACCTCACCTGGAGTACTGTGTCCAGTTCTGGGCACCACAGTTCAAGAAGGACACTGACAAACTGGAACGTGTCCATAGGAGGGCAACCAAAATGGTCAAAGACCTGGAAACGATGCCTTATGAGGAACGGCTAAGGGAGCTGGGCATGTTTAGCCTGGAGAAGAGGAGGTTAAGGAGTGATATGATAGCCATGTTCAAATATATAAAAGGATGTCACATAGAGGAGGGAGAAAGGTTGTTTTCTGCTGCTCCAGAGAAGCGGACACGGGGCAATGGATCCAAACTACAAGAAATAAGATTCCACCTAAACATTAGGAAGAACTTCCTGACAGTAAGAGCTGTTCGACAGTGGAATTTGCTGCCAAGGAGTGTGGTGGAGTTTCCTTCTTTGGAGGTCTTTAAGCAGAGGCTTGACAACCATATGTCAGGAGTGCTCTGATGGTGTTTCCTGCTTGGCAGAGGGTTGGACTCGATAGCCCTTGTGGTCTCTTCCAACTCTATGATTCTATGATTTATGATTCTATGGACCTAATAGGTATTTAAAGCCATTTGCACATAACAAATAGGAGCCTACACAACACAAAACACTGTTGCAGTATATAGGTTTTCTTTTATTTGCTTTTTTATCTTATATTTTGGAAATGTACATCCAGGTTTGTTTTTTTCTTTAAAAATTTTTGGGCCCCAAGAGAGTGGGGCCCTAAACTATAGCTTGTTTAGCTTATACGTAAATCCAGCACCGGCTGTGGCTGCTTTGCCTGCATCAGGACACACAGTACCAAAAGGCCAATTGGTTTCACTGTACAGTGGTACCTCAGGTTACAAACGCTTCAGGTTACATACGCTTCAGGTTACAGACTCCGCTAACCCAGAAATAGTGCTTCAGGTTAATAACTTTGCTTCAGGATGAGAACAGAAATCGTGCTCTGGCGGCGCGGCAGCAGCAGGAGGCCCCATTAGCTAAAGTGGTGCTTCAGGTTAAGAACAGTTTCAGGTTAAGTACGGACCTCCGGAACGAATTAAGTACTTAACCTGAGGTACCACTGTACTGACCTCCCCAGTGCCTCTCCCCTTTGGCCCTGAGTGAGCAACCTTGGCCCACCTGCCAGAAAGCATGCAGACCAGCTCTGCCCTACCTGTCAAGCTACTTCTGTAAAGAACCGAATTTGAATACGGGACCATCAGACGGAGGCCACTGAAGGTTGCAGAGAAGCTGATGCAAGTTCATGCAGGTGCTTCTGGGAAGGGGGCAGGCAAGACGCTGTGCTTGCATATGCTATTCCTCACCTCCCGCCCCCGGCAAATGGTAGCCAACTGGTAATGCCACCCGCCGTGGAGAGCATCTTTTTGAGAGCGACCCAAATTTGCTTTAAAATGCCATTTTGCTCAGCCAATGGGCTTGAATAATTCAGCGTAAAAATGTAATAGCTCTGTCAGGCCCCAAGTGCCGCATGCTAATTTAGGATTTTAAACAATAATCCCGAATAAATGGAAATGTCATTAAAAAGGAAGGCTTTATTTTAAATTAAGTGCATAAAGGGACATCTTGAATCAACACGGGCCATTACAGATACTCTTGGCATGGGCGAAGACTTACAAATGTCATCACTATGAGTGAGCAAGGAAGAATACAACCCAGGTTTTTTTTTGGGGGGGGGGTTAATTTCTAAAAGGAACACACAAAAAATCCCCACCCAACTTTGTGTCACAGATGCTAATGCATTCCCCATCACAAATCCCATTATAATCAGATATACAGTGCAGCCTAATTTAGCCACAAAGCCTGAAGGACATCTAAAACATTTGGATAACCAGGAATTCAGATTTAATTTGAGGGAACGGAGGGGGAAGGATGAGAAATACATTCGTTTGGCTGAAAACAGCTCCGGATTGGCTCAATGGGGGAATCATGCCAAGGCTGACTCTGTGCAATTTATAATCCCTAATCAGGCAGCAAATGTGATATCCCCTCACCTTTAAGTCAAATAGCATGCCTTGTTCACAGGTAAAATGCAACTTAACAAAGTACTGCCGTCCGCGATTGTAAAACTATTTGCACGTCCAAGCAACCTGACCCACCGGCTGCATAATGGCATGCAAACAAACACTGAACAGACCACAGACAAGAGTCTTGGGTTCAAAATAGGCCACATCTTTATTGATTACAGATATAAGTGAGTTTTGGCTTGGCATTGGGTATCACCTATATCATCTAGCTTGTCTGGAGGGTTGAGCTGATGACATGCATCAAATAGGTGTGATCCCGACAGGTTTGCCACATTGGGGAGGGCTATGGTCCTCAGTTCCCATATGGACAGATCTCCCAGGATCACTTTAAGAGATAGCCTACAGCCATAGTAGCCTAAGGGCCGGGGTCCCTTTTCCTCCCGAATAAATTAATTGAGGGGCTGGCCCTCTCCCAGGTTGCTGGGCATTGCCATGTGTGTGTACCATGTCATGTGATCAGTTATGTGAGGTTGTGCTTATCCCCCCCCCCCCCCGCGTCAATATTTTATTCAAGTTGGCACCCCTGCCCCCAGCCTCGGAGATGAAGGCAGAGGCATACAACTCCCCTCCGACAAGGACTAAGGGTCTTACTGCCATATCCACCCAAGTTGTGATGATTGCTATGAGGTAGGCAGCAAAAACCCAGATTGGCCCAATTAGGTTGAGGATGAAATTCCTCCCTAGCCCCAAATATGATTATGAAGCAATTTATAGCAAAGCTCAAGATGCCACACAGAAGTGAGAGGAGAGTTGAGAAAGGGAGATCTGAAAGGCAATTACTGCCTGGCAAGGAAGCAGGCCTGTTGTTGTTTTTTATGGCCGGGGAGCAAAACTGAGTGAAGACTTCTTCATGGACTGCATTTAATGATAGAACTCGCTCCCACAGGAAACTGTGATGGCCAGCCACCCAGATGGCTTCAAAAGAGGATTGGACAAATTCATGGAGGAGACCATGATCAATGCCTACTAGCCACAGTTGGAGGCAGCAATGCTTCTGAATACCAGTTGCTGGAAACCACAGGAGGGGAGAGTGTTCTTGTGCCCAGGCCCTGCTCACTCATCTGGTTGGCCGCTGTGAGAACAGGATGCTGGACTAAATGGTCCATTGGCCTGATCCCAGCAGGTTCTTCTTATCTTCATGGGTTCTTATGTTCTCTTTGCAAGCTTCTCATTGGCATCTGACAGTGAGAACAAAGCGCTGGGCTTTGGCCTGATCTACCAGAGTTCTTTTTTTAAGGGTCTTACCTTGTGGTCTTCTGTCTGGTCTAGTCAATTTCACATTAGAGAGGGTATGGGGAGAAAGAGCGAGATGGAAATTCATAGAAATATTACCTTATCAAATGCATTTTGGATACATTGAGTTAATATTTTCAATACATAGTATGCTTTCTTTACATTTTTTATTTTATAAACCCCAAAGCATTAAACAGTTAGCAAAAAAAGTTTTGTTCTACATAAATACTACAGTTACTTTTACCAGGAGGGAGGAAGATGGGACCTCAAATGAACGAATAAATGTATTTATTAGCTGTTCAGCTTCAGGCCATCACCCGACATCAAAACACAAAAAATATGTATTCTAACTTGCATTATGTATTATCTTGCTGTGTGTGTGTGTGTGTGTGTGTGTGTGTGTGTGTGTGTAAAATTACCAACAAGAAAAAAGAAAAAGAAACAAATATGAATAAAACACTTTGAATAGACACTAAATTTGAAACTGCTCCCGGTAACTTTACACTGTTGCAGAATGGAAACAATGGAACTCTCAGTCCACCTCGTAAGTATTATCTTAAAGAAAAACCCTGTAGAGGAACAGCAGCAGAGGGATTTAAAATTATCCAGATGCAGGGTCCGACAGGATGGACTGATGCTGATGTATCCACCTTAAACTTATGGACTTCCCCTAGGCATCTGATTAGCAAATGTGGGAGAAGTGGAGGGAAAGGTGGTGGACTAGACAGTCCTTTAGGCTGTTCCAGCACAGCTTTTCTGATTACTTACTTAATTATTATTTTTTAATGCATTTATCACCCACCTCTTTTGTCACAGAGCTCACTGTGGCATCCATGGTTCCCCTATCCTCATTTAAGACCAACAAAAACCTTGTAAGGTAGGTTAGGCTGAGAGGCAGTGACTAGCCCAAGACCACCCGATGGCCAAGTGGGGATTTGAACCCTGGTTTCTTCCAGGTCCTAGTCCGACACTGATCACCATCAACCCAGCTAGCATAGGCCATGGTCAGGGATGTCACGCATTGGAGTCTAATAACAACTGGAGGGCACCAGGTTAGGGAAGGCCAGGCTTGGCGTGGCACATCTGTTCTGTCTGATCTATGGGCCATTGCTGGCATTTCCAGCACCGATACCATAGATGTCAGGGATTAAAGTGGGGGAAAGGTCTTCTCGATGCATGTTCACAACCACCATGTTTCATCCCCTCATAGGACTTGATTCACACATTATGAGGTGGATCCAAAGATGGCCTTCTGTGAATGCAAGGCATCTCCCATTTGTAGAAGGCAAAGGCCCGTTTCATTTCCACAAGGTGCTTGTGTTCAGCAAAGCTTCTGCAAAAAGGAGGGGAAGTGTTTTTTTATCAGTTCTTTATTTCCCCCCCTCCACCTCTACACTTCCAAATGACCCTTCAAACTTCCTGAGCATATTTTGGGGTATATGTGAATTATAGGAGAAAGGGTTGTGAGAGCTACTTGTAGAATTCTGCAGGCACACCAACTCCTAGGAACCAAGGCTGTTTTGCTCCCTCCTCCCCCAAAGTGTATTTTTTGAAGGGGCCGAGCCGCCTCAATATTCAAGGGGCATTCTCCGCTCCTCGTGGTGTTGCACAAGTGATGTCAGGGACTCACGTCATCCTGATTTGTTGTGATGTCACACACATTACATCATGACATTGTGTAACATCATGCGTGGACCCCCTCAATCCTGTTAAGAAGATGTTGCCTCTAAGTTCAGTATATGTTTTTAAGTGAACATCCAGAGCTCACTGTAGCCCCTTGTCCTGGGCACGTGTAATGTGTGGAAATGACCGCACCCTTGAAATCACCTCCCCAAAGCCTGAAGACATATTGGAAAGATTGGTTAATTGGTCGTGAGCAAAAGCTGCTTATTTCCTCCGGTGCACTTAAGCATAATAAAACTAATGAAAAATAATGCTAACAATTTTTATATATTAAAAAATACCTTGTGTGGATGAGGGGCATCCCCCTCCCCCTCCGAATGTGTCAGGCTCGTCCAACGTTGTGATGGAATCAAAGATACCTTGGGAAGACGAAAGGTGGGGGAATTTTGTTTGATGGATGCTTGAACACTGCAGCATGGACTTGGCTCTATAAGAAATAAATACGCATGACTAGGAGGGCACTATCAGCAAGTGAAGCATTCAGAAATGTGCAGACATTTAAACTAACTACTTCTCAGATATAATACTCCTACATTCTTATTGAAATGAATTGGATAGACATCAAGGTAATAGAGAGGGAAGCCTACCCCCTCCTCTTTCTCCCAGCCCTCCTCCCTCCCTTCAAGTCTTTAGCCTGAAGTTTCCCAGCTCCCTCTGTTTAAGAACAGACACAAAGAAAGGAAGGAAGGAAGAAGAAAAAAACCTAATTGCCAGCAGGATACAAAACCGAAAGCGTGTTTTAAAGCCAATTAGGATGTAATTTTACATGTGCCGATTCAGAAGTGTAAATCTCTTTGGAATCCAGGAGTTTAATAGCAGGGACGGCTCCCAATCCTGCTCTGAACTGAGCAGCTTCATTGTTCGCACATAACACAACTCTGCTCAACTGTCCGCACACCGCATTGCACCTGGGCCAATAGGCAGACTCAGCATGTGCCCAGGGCACTGGCAAAGCGGGGATGCTCCCCCCTCCCCAAAATGAGAAATTGTTGAAAGAATTTGTCAGAAAAGCATCAAAGGAGCCATGATGGAGGGGGACAGAACTTGGTTAGACTTCCTTGCATGCCAGTCCACACTCTTCCCTCATTCTTCTGTTCTCTTTTTATGAACTGACCCAGACCTTGTGATCATCATCAGGGGCCCTTCTTTGTGTGACACCCTCTGCAGGAGGTTCAGAGGGTGGCTACAGAGGCACCAGCCTTTGCTGTGGTGGCTCCCCATTTGTGGAATGCTTTCCCCAATCTCCACAATTAAGTCTCGGGCCATTAACAATCTTAGGCCTTTCAGAAGAAGAAGAGTTTGGGTTTGATATCCCGCTTTATCACTACCCGAAGGCGTCTCAAAGCGGCTAACATTCTCCTTTCCCTTCCTCCCCCACAACAAACATTCTGTGAGGTGAGTGAGGCTGAGAGACTTCAGAGAAGTGTGACTAGCCCAAGGTCACCCAGCAGCTGCATGTGGAGGACCGGGGACGCGAACCCGGTTCACCAGATTACGAGTCCACTGCTCTTAACCACTACACCACACTGTCTCTCTTTTAACGTGGGGGTCCCCCACCCTAACGTTCAACTGATTTTATCTGGTTGTGGTTTGTATAAAAGGTCACCTTGAGACTTTTTCTTTTTATAAGGTGACCATGAAATCATTAAATTCATCACCTATCCACACCTCAATCTGGGAGCACCATACCAACCTAGATTAAAATAATTCAAGGAAGTCAGATCCTGTCATGACATACAGGCATTTCAGTATACATGCAAGTTTTGTGTGATTTAATAAATAAATAAATTACAATGTAGTATTTTTTTATTTTTTAAAAAAAGAATTCCATATGCTTAGGGCTTCTAAAGGGCTTAACGCTGCCCTGCACATGGGGAGCTTTAAAAATGACCGTTACCCTCATGATCTTTGAGCTGGTCAGGCGCATCTTTAGCCTAATTAATGCATGATGAGGTGTATCTCTTCACATTTTTAAAATAAATATTAAGCACACAGAAGAGCTGGTGCTACACCTGACACAACAGGCTCTGTAACTCTCCAACAGTTTGACTTCACCCCCAAAGGCATACTCTTCCATTGTCTCCCGAGACAGATGGATGGCAACCTAGTCAGAGTAGGTCCATTGAAATGAATGACTAACACATGACACATGACTAACAGGTGCATTAATTTCAGTGGGTCTACTCTGAGTAGGGCTTAGTTGGCTACAGCCCATTTACTAGGGATTAAACTTATTTGAATTCAATATATGCTTAGGATTGTGCTGTAAATTCATATTCTGTTTTCCTAAATATATCTTACATTAAAGAATATATATTGTGTTATGTTTTGTTCTTGCTATCGTTCCTATGGCTTTAAAGAAACCTTTAAAAAAAAATAAAAAATAGGAGAATATAGGGGCAGCTTTAAATGCTTAACTGAGGAAGGCATTACTTATTGACTGATATCAACCGGGTCTTGTACCTGCTGGCCATCTACTGCCAAGCCAGGTTTAAGGTCCTTGTATTAATTTACAAAAGCCCTGAATAATTTAGGTCTGGGGTACCTCAGGGATTGCCTGAACCCTTACATCCCAGTCAAATCGCTGAGTTCATCTGCAGAAGCGTCACCGGTCGTTCTCCAAGTTGGCAAAGCTCATTTGACATAAGCAGCTCATTTGACATAAGCAGTCCTGTGGAATGCTCTGCCACTAGAGAATACATCCTTCCTCAGTGGTCTGTTGATGGCTGCTTTTTACTCTTTTACTTCATGCTTGTGTGTATATATGTTGTAAACTGGTTTGAATTTTTTTTAAAATGAAAAAGTGGTCTATACATATTTTTTAGCACATATTTCATTTAAAATAAAATAAAAACCCTCTTGGTCATTTAATGTCCCAGCTATCATGGATGTAGAGGAAACCAGCTATTTCCTGACTGCACAAGAGTCCAAGACAATTTCCATCTATCTGTTAAGAGGTCCTTAATATAATTTAACTAGCAGGAGCTTCATTTCCTGCACCAACACCTCTTTCTTGAAAAAGAAAAAGAAACCAAATACACACACACACACAAATGGTCTCCTGGCAAATTGACCGACACTGTTAAATTAAGCTTCATCCAATCTCTAGCAGGATATTAATAAATAAATAATGGATTACACACATAACACACAAACGGTGCTCTACTACTACAGCTATTAGCAGCAAGCAAGAGCGTCTTTGACAGAGGTGCCTGATAAGGATTCCACCCCCACCCCCTTTTTTCCCCTCCTGGAGACTCGTCTTCATTTCATGTGAAAATTAAGCACACCCGAGGCATCCCAGATCTCAGGTCCCCATTACAATGCATACCTTTTCTACCATCTTGCTCTATTCATTCACTTTTGCAAATCCTTCTGGGAGGAAAAACGAAGACTTACCCTAGCAGTTTTTAAAATGGTCTCTCCCATTAAGAATGCTCTTATTTTTTCTGTGTGTGTGTGTGTGTGTGTGTGTGTGTGTGTGTGTGTGTTATATATCCACTCCGAAAGGGTAATACAAAACTTATGAAATATTTACTAACTGTGATGCATAAACAACAAATCACCTCATTTCCATTAAATATTTTTTCCCCACGCAAGATATTTTTAATAAAATATCGTGCCTTGCAATTTAATTACAACAAGTAATTAAAACTTAGAAGATAATCGTTTTTGGCAAAAAGTCAGTTTTTGTTAAAATTTTAAGATAGAAAAAAAGATGCATATTACGACCATAATACTGTTAGTAATTAAGATAAATGCATCAATTATTAAAGATGCAAACATGTCAAGCAAGCATAACTAATTATTTGAGCATGTTAACAGTTGTTTAATGTTAACAAGCAGTGAATTATTAAAGACCCCATGTGTCACATTTTTGGAGTGCATAAAATATAATGTTCGGGGAAAGGTTTATGCTTTTGCAGGTCTCGCTTAGATCTCTGGGAGTCGGAGAAGCAATAAGGCCAGGATAAACTTTAATCTTTATTTCAAACAGTATTAGCTGCACTCACAGAAAACACACTGAAATGTTCAGACAAAATTCAGAAAAGCGCCTGAGATAGGCACCGCTTGTAGTTCAATCAATGCAACAGAGTCAAGTTTTCAACATCCTTTCAGATAAGCTCTCTTGAGCTGTTTTGAGGGTGTGTTAAGGAAACGTGTGTGTTAGCTCTGTCACATCAGAGTCCATGAGTCTGGGGCCCTCCTGCATTTGTGAAGGCCCCCTGCGTATTTTGGAACTCTGATTTCCCGGTGTTGCAACTGCGGAGACAGCCTCAGGGAGTGCAGAGTTTCCTTGCTTCAAACTGTCACTCATCAACTGATGGACAGCAATGAGGAGGGAGATCTAGGTCACACTCGGCACTGTGATGCCACTTTAAATAGTCATAGCTTCCCCCCAAAAGAATTATGGGAGCTGTAGTTGATAAAGCGTGTGGAGAGCTGTTTTGAGCCTATACAAAACAGCTCCTGGCTATTTGAAGGACTGTATTGCGTGTCGAGGTCCCCAAGCCACCCCAATAAAAACACAATCCACACAGAATTTTTGTTTAAGGTTTTTGGCATAAATTTTGGCCACAACTTTATTAAATTACAAAAATGTGAGTGGTTGTTTAGACATTGGTTGTGACTATCTGACCCCCATGGGGACAGACTGACATTCGCACAACTACGAAAGTCAGAACGGGAGAATATCTTGGGGAGAGCGTTTGGAGGAGGGAACCTCCCCTCACCTCTCCCCAAATGCTCCCAGGGGCTCTTGCGTGGCCCAAGCCCCTTGTCAGGGTTCGGACAAAAACATGGTGAGCCCCTATATTCCTTTAACGGAATACTCTTGCAGCAGAAGCATTGGAGGGGCAGGCACAGCCAATCCATGCCCCTCCACCAACCAATTCAAAAACCAATGCCTAACCGCAACCTTACAAGTTGTGATGATTTGCTACGCAGTAGGCTAAAACCAAATGGTACCCGCCAATCAGCCAAATGGGCCCCTGCCCCAAAAGCAGATGACCCCATGACAGGCATAACAAGGTCAAAGCAAACAACCCTAAATAAAGGGAGGGTGAGCAGGAAATCCGATGCGCACAGCGAAAAGAGGTAGCTCAACGCTGCACGCAGGGGGTTATAAACGCATCAGCCTGTCAATCACCAATTTGCAACATCACATTCTCCCCAACAACAAGGAGAACCCAATCACGAGGTGGCCAACTAATTTTCCTGCCCAGCAACAGTGGGGTGTCTTGATGGCCCCCACTGCAACACGTGCTCTCCATGAAGGAGAACATGCTTTCTCCCATACAAACCTGCCCAGGCTCTGAAATATTTTGAGGAAGCTCTTCTCACAGTCCCGCCACCCTCACAGGCACATTTCATTAGGATGCAGGATAGGGCCTTGTCTGTGGCTGCTCTCAAGCTTTGGAATTCCCTTTCTAGAGAAGCCAGACTGGCTCCCTCCTTGTGATCCTTTCACCCACAGGGGAAGACCTTTTTTATTCTAACAGGCCTTTGGGAGCTGACTATTTTAGACGGAAAGGGCTTCAGTAGTGCTGCGCAGTTTAGACAATCTGTATTTTAATATTTTTGTTTCTATCCAACACAGAATTGTCTTATACTGACTTGCAGTGGCTCTTCAAGCAGGAGCATTTCAAAGCCCTGCCTGGAAGTAAATATATAAAAATTTGCTTCTGTTCTTTTTCGGTGGAAAATATATATGCACTCCCTGAAACAATATGCAAACCAAAACAGAGCTTCTCTTCAAAAGACACTCTTCTCGGAATTTTGCAATGCAGTTCAAGGTGAAAATAGCATATTGAAATATATTATATTGGAGGGAAATGCTTGCAAAAATGTTTGTATTATTGCATACATGCATGTATATATTGGGAAAAATGTATATTAAAATGCTGACAGATTTCCGCAAGGACTTTTCTTTTTTAAAAAATGCAACTAATGCAAAGATGTGGGGATGTCAACATAAAGCTGAAAAAATGCAAAAATGGAACAAAAATCAAGAGATTTGCCCATCCCTAACTGGAGAAGCCAGGGACTGAACCTTTTGCTTTTGAAGCATGCACTGTGCTCCAGCACACAACAGCTGATGAGATGATTCACCTTGGAGAAGTTTGGCTGTTGGAATGGGATCTACATCGCAAGTCATCCTATTTTGCGGTGTAGCCACAAGCTCCATCACCCTGGATAGATGGAATACCTCATCTGGTAGCAGAAGCATTTGTCACTATACAGGAATGAGTATTTATTGAGTATTTATTGATGGCCTTTTGCATGCCATCCAGCTTGGAAGTACCGATCTCGTTCCAGAACATTAAAACATTCCAGCACCAAGATTTATTTGGGGTTCCAAGTAAAGGGTTTAAGTTCCAGAAGGTGCTAGGTCAGAGCAATATCTCATGTTCCAACGAAGTTCCAAGGAAGGAAGAAGTGTCTCCTTTGCCAACAATTTATTGCTGTCAAAACTGCACACACACACACACACACACACACACGGAGAGAGACGTGCCCCCCACAATTTTTCTTCCAGCTTCTAGGTGACCTCCTTCATCTGACAAGGTCTCCCCATCATGACAGTGAGTCCTGATGATAATGTAGGTAACGTTCAGATGGAGACCAAGTGCAGCAGAAAGCTATATTTCACTTGTGACCTTCAGCTGGCCCTCCAGTGCAATGCTCACATTACATTTCCCTTCACTCATGGCAAAAAAAAAAAAAAAAGAGGGGAGAGAGAGAGAGCGAGAGAGAGAAAACCCACCTAGTAAAACAATGCCAAGTGAAACGAGTGACATTTCTTTAGCTGTCTTCCGGAGATGAATAAAAATCCCTTTGCCAGTTCCACTCATAGGTGTGATACTTGCCACTTAGCTCATCATGACACATGTTAACATAATTGCTATAAGGAAGCTTCAAGAAGCTGTTTCCCCGTGTTTGCTAGCTAACTTTCCTGACGGCGGAGGGAGTTTCTGAACCTTGGTCATGCAAGACCCCTATTTTATTTTTTCCTTATCCCAACTGACTGGATGGCAAAGCTGACAGCTACCTTAAGGCTGGGGTGCAATAACGCTGCTACCTTGAATCTTATAGACTTTATTCAGTAATGCATCGCAGGACAGAGTCCAAAGAGTCTGTGAATGTATTCAGTCAGCACACTAACCCCATATAGGAAATGCATGTCATCTTGACTGATACATCAACCAGCCAACCACCTTCTGCAGCTTTCTGTCACCCCAGCCCCTCACCATCTCTTCATAGTCCTGGAAAACACTTACGCAACCCCTCACCCTTTTTTTCTTTTACATGAAGAGTCCTCCTTGCACCTTATCTGGAGGATTCCCCCCCCCCCCATTCTAACAGCGAACTTTCAGTTCCTCCTAAACTGGTTCTTAACAGTTCTGTGGTCAGGCCACACTCTTGCATAGTGACAACGGCCTCACTGATAATGGGTTTTGCGGGATTTTAGTGCAACAACATTCTCCTCACATATGTCTCCCTGTAAGTGGTATTCAGAGGCATCCACTGCCTCTGACAGTGGAGGTAGATGTAATGACTAGTAGGCACAGACAACCATATCTTCCATGAAGTTATCTAATTCTCTTTTAAATCATCCAGGCCATCACTACATCTTATGAGAGTAAGTCCTATTGAACTCAAACAGCCAAATTTCTGAGCACTCAGGCATTGGAAGACATTTCCCGAGGCATCTAGTTACCTGACATTTTACACCCCACAGACTTAAGAAGGCTGTGGGTTATATTTTTTCCCCAGTCACCACCGTCACGTAAAATTTATTGGCAGCAAGTGACAAACCACCTCCATCACCCCACGCCACCCTCACGCATCAAATTAACTATTTCTGCCATTCAAGGCTAAAAACAAGCAAGAATTTCAATTGTTCCAGAAGCTTCTGAAGCCAGGAAGGCCATCGCCATAAATCGTACCTTTGCCTATCACCAATACCAACCGCTGAATTATACAACGCGGCTGGCACAAAGCCAAATGTATCTTTTTAGTTTCAGGCTTGAATATCTTCATATGTGAGGGTACAGCTTCCCATACAGTACTTTCCTACTTCCAAGGCATGTTTACCATCTGTTTCTATTATGGGAGTTTATGGCACAGAGTACCTCAGACACTGGAGTGTCTGTTCCTTTTCTGTGGTGCAGTTTAGAGTGCTGTAGCGCTTTATGACTATATATATATATATATATATATATATATATATATATGCTGTACTGACTGAGCTATCCAAAACCCACACAGAATGAAAAATGGAGAAAAAGACCCATCTTCATCTGCCTTCATATCTCTCCACCCACCCCACCCCACCCTCAACATGTTACAGAAATGGAAGGGATTTTATTTAACAGATCATGTTATTAAGATGAGAAGTGATTTGAAAGAAAATTAGTAAATTATCCAGGACTGTAAAATGTGACTATCAGATAGCTTTTGGAAATCCTTTAAGCATGTTGTGATTAAGAGGGATATATATATATATATATATATGAACAGTGCTCCCCCCCCCCAGCATAATCTGAAGTTTGCTGGGGTTTTGAGGGGAATATGAAGCAGCCTCTATCGGAATACATTTAAAGGCTTCACAGTGAAGTAGCGGCTCCACCAGGCCTTGGCTGAGTGGATTTCCATGAGCAATGTTTCACAGTTCCTTGCACACAGAATCAAAGAAGCCCGGCTTCTGCTTCTCAAAGCTCTGCGCTATCAATACATCGAAAGCCCATCTGATACACACAAGGGGAAAGCGCCACTCTTGAAGCAGCTATCGCTGTTGTGTCCTATCTATCCAGAGGCACTCACTTGCGACTTGGATTAAGCAAAGGTGCCACAACGTCCTTAAAAGACTTGGGCGTGGGGCCCGTGTGCGACACATATTTGCAATGAATTTGCATATGCTCATCTACACACATAGGTGCAACTTGAAGCCAACTTGTAGAGCGGGCGAGATGCATTTACACATCTAGCAAGAGGGCAAGTTTTTTTTATTTATTTCTCAGAATTTGCATACCACTTGATTGTGGGAGGGGGGGAAAACTCTCAAAGTGGTTGATCAATAAGAAGAATTTAAACAATAATTTAAGACTTTCAAAAAGTTTTTTTAAAAGCAATAAATTGAAAAAAGATTAAAACTCGCAATCAAATTTCTCAATTTCTGGGTAGACGTGTCTGAACAAATATATTTTTAGCAGTCACCAAAAAGACTACAGTGGAGATGCTGACCTGATATCTGGGGCTGGATTTATATTTGATGAGGCCCTAAGCTACTGAAGGAAATGAGGCCCTTTATACTGTATGTCCAGCTGTCCTTTGTCAACAACAAATTGTCGCTGTTTTTTGTGTTGAATATATGCTATATGGTAATTTATGGGCCTAATAGGAATCTAAAGCCATTTGCACATGCAGAATGTAGGCACCCTATATATAGAAATGAGCAAACCAGCAATATTTTAGGGAGCAAGCTAGAAGGCAGGGCCCATTACTTACATAGTAGGAGCCTACACAACACAAAACACTGTTTCTGTATGTAGGTGTTATTTTATTTGTTTTTTTATCTTAGATTTTGGAAATGTACATCCAGTTTTTCCCTTTTAATTTTTTGAGGCCCCCCAAGAGGCCCTAAGCTATAGCTTGTTTAGGTTATACATAAATCCAGCACTGCTGATATCAATAGGCAGCGAGTACCAAAGTGCAGGCGCCACATGTCCCACATGCTAGATTTCTGAAGGAGAAAGAATCATGTATTTCCCATGAACACTCGCACCCTAATCACATTTTCTCTAAAGTTAAGTCCTGTTGGTTTTGATTTTCTCTCAAGTAACTCCTAGAGGAGTTCCCTGGGAAGAGTGATTGGTCGTTAAGCCACTCTGGGAATGGTCACTCTGTGGGGGGAAAGTGGGGTCTCCTGACAACTCTCAGACCGAGGGGGAGAGGAGCTGGTCACAGCAGGAGAGGGAGATTCCTGGGCTTCATCAGCAGCCTGCCTCCTCTCTGCCTCTTGACCCCTCAGCTTCTGCCTCTGATTCTGGGCTGCTCTTTGCCGCAGCCTCTTCCTGCTCACCAAACCCAGCCATCTCTTCAGCTTCTGACACCTCCTCCTCCCAGGTCTGCTCCCTCTTCTCTGAGCCATCTTCCCTTGGGGATTCCCCAGTCCGTGACACTTTCTTATGAATGCCATGCTGGCCTCACTGAAATAGCCTCTCTCCCTGTCCAACCTCTGAAAAGGGTAGCCCTGTGGAGATGTTGCAGGAACGAGCTTTCATTATAAACATTTATATCAGTGGTTCCCTCCTGCCACATGGGGCGGCAGTGGGCAGTGGGATTCCCTAAGTGGGGCGCTAAAGGGCAAGGGGATGGCAGAGGGACACTGGAGGTAAGAAAGACTATCAGACTTTGCCAAGCTGGAATCACTGGTTCGAGTTAATCGGTTTTGTTGAATTAGTTAAACTAGATAGTTTGAATTGGATTCTGAATATGTGTGCAATTGATTAGCACTGTTCTGAATTTTATTGTGTTATTATCATCCAGAGCGAGGTCATTATTCAATATAATGCTTTTTATAAGGGGGGGGGCACTGGGGATGAATTTATGGAACCGAGGGGGCAGTTGCTCAAAAAAGTTTCGGAACCACTGATCTACATCGCCAAGGCTTTTAATTACCCCCATTGTCAATGAATGAACATGTGTGGAACACACTACATTGAAGAAGAAGAAAAAAGAATGATAAAAGAATGAACACAGGCTTCTAGAAGAGTGAAGGTATGGATTTGGCAAAGAAACGATATGGATGCATCCCGTTTGCCTGCAGCAGGTCTGATCACATGTAGACCATCTGGAGTTTTGATAAGAATCTTCTTTTTTTAAAAAAAAAAAAGGATCACACTTTTGCAGCCATCTCCACAATGCATTAATATCTCTTCAGTAAGCACGGCAAGAAAGTGGTGATAAAGAAGACAAAAGCCATCTCTCACATACTCCGATTGCAGTTCAGGTTTTTTTCACACACACACACAGAGTTCCTTCACTTGTTTCCTCCCCTGATCTAAACATTATGGCTGAAATTCTGCATGCTAGGCTCTTTAAAAATTTCATTGACTCAACGAAAGATTGAGCCAGCATAGCTGGGTACCGGATTGCAGCCTTGATGTGCAGACTAAGGAGGACAATTAAATAAATGGTCAAAATCCTAGAGTTCCAACATGACCTTGGTGGCCAAAGTTGAGACAGGGGAGGGATCTGTTTGCTATACATTTTGCAGCAGATCAGCCCAGTCTGGCACACTCCAAACTTGCTTACAAACTGGAGGGCAGCTCCCTGCTAGACTATGCCTTTCTCAAGATCTTGCCATGCATTTTTGTGGGTGTGCAACATAAAATTCATTTGCATTTAAAATAATCACGTGAAATGCATGTCTTGCTGTTGGACTCCTTGAGAAACAGGAGAACGTGTGTATTTTGGGTCCATGGAATACATTATCAGCTGCATCACTACAAATCTGGATATTGGGACCCTGTAGAAAGAGAGTTGGGACGGACTCCCATACAGGAATCACAGCTAAAAAATCCCAAGAGTGATCAAATTACGCTGATATCTGAAGCAGAAAGTCCCAGAACTGCCTCTCCCCCATGGCAGGAAAAAAGTTACAACATTATTTGTATTTATATTCATAAATAACCAACCAAAAAATTTCTGTTGCTTCGTGACACCTGAAATCAGCTGCCCGATGCAACTGCCTCACTCCGCCTAATGGCTGAGCCAGTCTGGCTTGCATATGTTCTCCCAAACGCACATGGCCTGCACTCAGCACAGTATACAAATGTCCATTTTCCAAGGAGTAATGTGTGCAGACACAATTCACCCTGTATCCTTGAACCTGTGGTTATCGGGAAGGAGAACAGCTAGCGTGACCCTAATCACGTCACCCCATGCATGCTTTCACTGGAATATACAACTGAAATACAGCCCACGGTATGTTTGACCATCACACCCAGTTAGGGATGTGGTGATATGCCAGTTTCTTCCAGTTCTCTATTCCCCCTTGCCTAATTTTCAGTTAAGTTCTCCACTGTTTTTCTGTTCTGTTCACTCCCCTCACAATCAGTATTTTATTGCAATTTCCCCCTTATATGCACATTTTTGTACGCATTTTTGTTTTCACTAAAATGTGCATTTAGATGTGTGTGTGTGGAGAGAGAGGGAGGGAGGGAGGCTGAAGAATTACATAACAAAAGTTGGAAAAGTACAAATTTCAGTGGTGGTATTTCAGTTCACGTATTGTTTCAGAAAGTATTGTTTCAGAAAGTGAATTAGGTAGGTTCACCTTTAAATGTGAACTGAATCAAATACCCCCCCCCTCCCTAGACCCAATAAACCAAAAGTTAATCTGTAACCAGCATGAGTAGGTCTTCCTGACCTAGAAGCTTTTATAGCTAAATTTGCTCTGGACCATTGATCCCAAAAGCCAGCATGAAGTTCCATAAAGTTCCCTTCTTTGGCCAGATCTTCAAGGCAAAGCACAGGCTGAATCCCCACAGGAGCTTCAAGAACAACTGCCAAACCCATTTTAATTGTGCAACCTAAATTTCGCAGCATATGACTGAATCCCACCTGTACAATGGCAAGAGACTGAAAGTCTCCATGGTCACTTAAAGCACAGATGACAATAAGATTCTGCTCAACACAAACCCTGAACTCTGGAAACACGATCATGTATTTTTAAGAGATATTATGCATGATCTGCATATTAATTTCTGCTTTTGTTTTGCTTTAGTAGGAGACACTGCTTATACCGCTGTACAAATGAGCAAAGTCAGAGATTTGATAAAATGGGTCCCCCACTGTATTTCCAGAAAAGCATACCAGAACACAGTGCCGTTGAGTGTGACCATTAGTCATTTTTGGTTATAAGCTTATGAATTATCACCTCAAGGTGCAATGTGCTTAATTTATACTGTACATGCTTGCTAAAGAAAGCTACTTATACTGAATGGAGACAAGTGAGGTCCCCTTTGCCATAAGGAAGCAGTTAATATGGAGAACACATCCAAACATCGTATTTTGGAAAGAAATCTATGCAGGGAGATGACTGCTGGAGTTGAACCTACACCAGGGATATTTTGATAGTTTACCTGTGAGATTGCCTTACCCAATATGTGTCCACTAGGCTACTTAAGTTGGCGGAATTGACACTTCCAGGTGCTACATAATACCCACTCTGTATTTGTAAGAACTCAATCTTTTAGTGTGGCAACACCTGCATTTTGGAACTCCCTGATTATTGACAACAGGCAAGCTCCTTCCCTGTGCCCTTTTCAGCATCTGTCAAAAACATCTTTGTTTAGAAAAATCTGCCCAGGTGTTCAGGAAGTTGGTGTGAATTTTAGTTTATTTTCATTTTAACTTGTCCAAAGTTTTAAGCTATTATTCTTAATTTTTCTTATTGATAATTTTATTGTTTTATCTTTTTTTTATAAACTGCTTTGAGGGTTTTTTTAATTTTTAAAGCTCAAGTGGTCTATCAATTTTCTGAAATAAATAAATAATTGTAAATTATGTTAGCAAATAAATTCCCACATCGGTTAAAGTTAATATGGTAATGTGCTAATTAGTTTATCACTTGATAGCCCAGTAATTTCATAAGAAAAGCCTATTCATTCCCATCCATCTATGATAGCTTGACTTTTTGAAATGGCTATTTCCCAGTAAGCAAGGTCATATATTTACTGCTCATGATAAACAAATAAACAACCCCAAGTTAAGCACTTTTAAGACCCGCTGATTTCAATGAGAGAATTAAGGACATTCTTACCATTCTTCCATTGTAATGATGGGAGTCAGAGAGGATCAAAAGGAAAAAGTTTGTCATCTGATAGAGTCCAACTGAGAAATGTTGTTGGCTTTTATCAAAAACATTTATGTTTCATTTGAAATCCTTCAAATGTCTCACTTTAACACAAGTCTCTAAATTAACCTTAGAATGTCAGTTCAAGCAAAACTTTAGGATGTATGGTCTGCCTTCACCCCCATGAGACATTTCTGCAGTGTAGCCAAAATGCTAGAGACTCTCAGAATCCTCTCAGCAAAGCAGAGTCCTCCTAATTTGCTTTTAAACTTTGCTTCTGGAGAAATTCGAAGGGAATTCTTGAAATTGCTTAGTGGGGGAAGACGCAGAGGGAGCTGAGGCGCATCGCATTCGGTAGGGCAGAAATCAGGGAGGCACACAGTAGGTGGCGCCAAAGCCAGAGTCAATGGCAGGCTGAGGCAGAGACAGCAATGGGCAAAGCCAACTAATTCTGGGTTTTGCCCCCATCCTTCTCCCTGAGGAATTCTACAAAGGCAATAGTGAGCAGACAGCTGAGTCTGGACTGGGTGTATGAAAAGATGCAGGAAGGTGGGAGCTGGCTGAGGGCTGATTGTGCTTGGTGGCCTGGTGGACCATTTGCCCTAATGGACGAGTCTCCACTGGACAGATGGCCGCCTCAGAACAGCTGCTACACCTGGCCCACATTTCCTGCGCCCACTGAGTTTCCAGCGATGGTATCAGTAATAGTAGCATCTGCCGTCAGGCAACCTAGCTGCACTAGGCCTCATCGCTCCAGAAAAAGCCATCCATTCTAGTTGTAAATGAATGAGGGTCACTTTCCCGGGCTGGCTATTGAAATGGATGCCCTTTCATTTGCCTCGTGAAAGAAACACAAGTTCTTTTTATGCTGATGGATTAGAAAGGATAAAAAAGACTCAATCAGAAGAGACAGGGCAAGTGCAAAAAGAGATGGCTGATGGATAGGCGCAGCCAGTGCTCTGTGTCACAATTTTGCAAACAATCTACTCCCAAGAATAAATTTTAATTTAATGTGGAGAGGTGTGATATTCATATCTGAGACCTGGCTCTCCGCTATCTATTGTTAAAGGACAGTTACAAATTTTCTCCATTTTGCTCTGTATTTTTTATTCAGCAAAGTACCATGTTGTCAGGGAACAGATACAAAAAAAAAAAAAATAACCCCAAAGCAAAAGAGAGAAAGTTAATTTTAAAAAAAGAAAGAAAGAAAAGAAACCCCAACAGCCTCAAAACATTTAAATGCCACGTGTAGTTAAAGCTTAAACAAATGGCTCTGCCTTTCTGTTTAGATCAATATACTTTTAATAATAGCAGTATTAATGTCTTTAAATTTATGGAGGTTTTGTGCAAATCACATATATATAGAAATGGGGGGAGGGTGTCTGTCTCAAGAATTGGGCCTCCCCCCCCCCCACATCTCCTGATTTAGTTATGTGTCAGGCAAACCTCATTCTCTCATTTTTCTCTTTTCCGGGGCTGAAGGAAATGCTTATTGGATCTGTACTTTAAATCTCAGCCAATAGAAAGCAATGCTTCACCATCTATCTGACCCTGACACATTTTTTTTCCCTCCTTAATGTAAACTCTGTTCTGGAAACAGAAGAGGTGCTTTGCAAACTCCCCCTGATGCATAAATAAAAAGACACCCGTTGGTTCAAGGAGTTAAATTTAACCAACAGTTTTCCTCCCCTTTTCAATGCTGACTCCCCCTGTGCATGCACCCTAACATAGACCCCCACCCTACAACACTCTCTCTCTCTCTCTCTCTCTCTCTCTTGGCTTTGCTTGATTTATAGCATGATCCATCCCTGTTGGGAGTTGACAGTCACTTTCATTTTCTTGCATTCTCCCCCCCCCCCTTGCCACCAAGGTCATAAGAGAAAGGGGCCCTCCAAGTTTCCTGCATTCGTCCTCCTTCACCCTTCTCGCGGCCCGGCCTCATGAATCATTCCGTCTCTGCATTGAACTCCTGATGCTTCTCTTCCACCAGAGCGCCCGACTTCCGCAATTTTTCTTCATTCTCACTAACAATTTGGTAATGAAATATTGATTTTTAGTTAGATTCAAATAGATGTTATTAAGTTTGCATTGATAAATCGTTCCCTTTCTCAGGCTGGAAGTACCTCAGTCAAATTCTAACGGGTGCTTTCATACCTGGTGATGTATTAATTTGACATATTTGTCACCCAAGCAGCCTGGCTTAGATGGAGAGTAGGGTGTCTAGAACTAATTGCTGCCAGTTCAACAGGGACAGTATAAAACTAACTGATTCAAGAATCTGAACAAACGCACATGCACACCTTACGGACTTCTGTGATCAAGAACCAACTACTCTGTCTCATCAAATACAATCCAAGGTTTAAAATCATACGCACTGGGCTAATTTGACTCTTGCTTAATGAAAAGGAAAATCCAGTTGCCAACAGATTTGTTATAGCTTTGAAACAGGGAAGTTCGCTTCTGCTGAGATTTTTCTCCTCCTTGTTTTGTTTTTAAAGAGAACCCTCCATGGAATTACTTGAGTGATGAGATATTTCAAAAGTACAGTCACTAAAAGACGAGATGAACTATCTCATCTGTGTGAGAGTGAAGGGTGAAGGGCGGGGCAGCCTGGGGGAGTGCAAATTGTATCTGGCTCCTTCCTAGCTGACCTGTGACTGTAAGCCATTCTTTTCCCAAGAAAGTCAGAGAAAGAGAGAGGGGAGGGGAGGGGGGAAATGGTGATAAAAGATACACATACAAATAGATAGTGTTTGAAAACAAGCACCAGCTGCAGCCAGTGATGGACTCACATGCAGGAGCATAAAAAAGCAGAACTGACCTTGCTTAATGATAATAGTCAAGCTAGGCTGAAGTCCCTCCCTCCCCAAGACCATCAACGATTTCTGAAAGAATGGCAAGCTCACTTACCCCCAGTGGAAATTGTGGACCCTGCTCCCTGCTGGATCAGGCCAGTGGCTCATCTAGTCCAGCATCCTATTCTCACAGTGGCCAACCAGATGCATGTGGGAAACAAGAGCACTCTACCTTCTTCTGCTGTCCAGCAACTGGTATTCAGAAGCATTGCTGCCTCCAGCTGTGGAGGTTGACTATAGCCGTCATGACCTCTGCTCCATGAATCTGCTCTAATGCTCTTTTAAAGCCATGTAAGTTTGTGACTCTTGAGAGTCCCATGGACTGCAAGAAGATCAAACCTATCCATTCTGAAGGAAATCAGCCCTGAGTGCTCACTGGAAGGACAGATCCTGAAGCTGAGGCTCCAATACTTTGGCCACCTCATGAGAAGAGAAGACTCCCTGGAAAAGACCCTGATGTTGGGAAAGATGGAGGGCAGAAGGAGAAGGGGACGACAGAGGACGAGATGGTTGGATAGTGTTCTCAAAGCTACCAGCATGAGTTTGACCAAACTGTGGGAGGCAGTGGAAGACAGGAGTGCCTAGCGTGCTCTGGTCCATGGAGTCACGAAGAGTCGGACACGACTAAACGACTAAACAACAACAACAACAAAGTTTGTGGCCAACCCTGTCTCTTGTGAGAGTGAGTTCCATAGTTTAACTATGCACAGCGTGAATACTGACTTCTTCTTGAAAAAATCTGTCCTTACTCGTCCAACATTTAGATTCATTGGGTGTCCATGAGCTCAAGTGTTAGATGAGAGGGAGTAAAGAACATTTCCCTCTCTAATTTCTCCATGCCACACATGTTAATGAGTAATTTTAGTAGTAATGTAGATTTAAAGTGAAATGGAAATATAGAAGATATGTCACAGGGCATAGGCACTTCCACCACCTATAAAAACTCCCATTATCCCATCTTTCTTCTTCTTATTTAAAAACAGGCATCCCAAGCCCTATTTATAGATTGAACTTAATCTTGTGCTTTGCAATATGCTATATAGCATTTGTTCATGTGCTCTGTTCCCTTTCTACAGCATGTGATATATGATGGGTCCGAGACATAGTGCAGAGTGTTTTTGAGTACAGAGCATAATTCAGCTGAAGTTAAAGGGGGGACGACGGAAAAACATTCATCCGTTTCCGTGGGAAGGACTCTACCCCATTTGTAAATTATGAACTCAGTAAGGCAATGTGTGTGCACACCTACAGAAGTCTCGATCTGCTGCGCCTGCTCAGATTGGTGGAGGACAAAGAATAGAGATGAGAAGCGGGAGAGAGTCTTCTTTTTGCAGGGCTGTGCAAGACCTCCTGTAAGAAGTTTCACTAGGCATTCTACATACCTGTTCTTATGCAGGGGCAGATGTTGGTCTTTCATATTTAAGCAGCACCCTGTGCAAGGTCAAAATTTGGTGCTCCCTGCTTCTTGCCTTCTGTTCTGTGTGTTTCAGCACCCTGGGCTTGGGACCCAGTGCAGGGGAACCAAACTCACTGCCCCAAATCTGCCCCTGTCTTATGGCCCCCATATCCAGCAGTGATCTCAACACAGAGTTGGAGGCTTCAGGGGCACAAAATTGGGAGCCGGGTCAGGGCTCACAGCAGACAGCAGAATGCTAAGAGCTTTCCGGTCATTCAGTGGCCCATCTAGTCTAGCATCCTGTTCTCACAGTGGACAGCCAGATGCATGTTGGGAACTGGCAGGCAGGATTTTAGCGCAAGAGCACTCTCATAGAAACATAGGAAACTGTCTTGATACTGAGTCAGACAAATTTCTGCATTCGGCAGAATTGCATATAAAATGTGGATAGTGGAAGAAATTAACACAAAAAGTGCTGGTGGATTTCATGGGAACTTTTTTTTTTTAAAAAAAGCAAATTATTATAGAAAATGTGGAGAATTTAAGATTGGTAAAGAGAGAAATTAAAACTGACATATTCACCAATTCCTACTCATGAGTAAGTCCTATTGAATTCAATGGGCTTGCACCCAAGTGAATGGGGTTAGGATCTCAGCCTTGGTCACTAGCTCCTCAAATGTATTACATATAAACTCAGCATTCAGATAAAAGTTCCACGCAAGTCTTAATAGGGGGGGAAACCCATTTTTTTATTTTAAAAAATGTCGCTTTAATAGAATCAGAGAGCCAAGTGAACAATTTGTGATCTTAAGAAGTTGGATTTCTCTCAGAAACACAGAGAAAACAAGCAAATATATCCATTGGAATCGCAAACTCTAATCCATATGGAGCTTGCAAGGAGAAGCCAGGGCAGGATGTAAGAGCCATCGGAGAAAGCAAAATATTAAGGGGCTGAAGAAAAGGAAAATTAATCAAAATCAAGGAAGACTCAGAAATCTGATTAGGAAAAAGAATGTATCCTGCAATATATATGGATGGGCATGTTAACGGGTGGCTGATTCCTCTGAGATTAAAGAAAATAACCTAAGGTTAGATCTCCCTTTCAGTTCATGTGCCAGCATCAACAAAGCTGCAGACCTGTTTTGCCATGGCTCCAAGCAAGGAGCTGATAAAAATGATATTCTTGCAGCAACATTCTCTCTTTTCCCAGTGGCTTCTGAAGTCGCTCTTCTTGAGACAACCTGCCAGGAAGTTGAGCGAGTATGTGGCCTTTCCAAATAATTTCCCTCACCCACATTTATGTCTAGTACATTCTAAACAGATGGGTTCGATGATAATTTCTAAAGGTCCAAAATGAAAAGAAAATATATTTTGTCCTCGCAGGGCTCAGAAAGATGGAGAGCAGCGAGGAAGCATCCCAAAGTGTTGCGTTCATAGTGCAGAAAATATTCAAACTGCAGAATAGATAGATAATAGAGTATTTGCGGGGGACGGGGAGGTAATCTCTACACATTTATGGGATGGTCAAAACTCTGGTCTGGATCATACAATAGTCTGTGTTGCGGGTCCAGGTGCAGTGGGTTCAGATTAGGCCACAACCTTATTGATTACAGATGATAGCAGGTTTGGCATAGGCATTGGGTACATACGCAACAATCAACCAACACACTTACTCATTGATGGACAGTTTGGGTTGACCAATGTAGGGTTCCTCTTATGACATAAACCTCATCCAGGGAACCACCACTGATCACTGACAGGGGTCCCTGTGGCCCATCAACCCCTGAGGTGGGCATCTGACCAGGAATCACCCCCTCCAAGATATGTGATTCAGCCACCAGATGTTCAGAAGTCAGAGTCAATGTAGCAGCAACAGGTATCAGAACTGATCACTACGAGCACCTATGGACCTCCCAGCCCAGCCACAACAGCTTATGGCTTCTGTGAGCAGTGGCAGACAATGGAGAAGCTACATCCCTTCACAACAACTTCCGTGCTCTTCTCTGAAATTAGAAGAAGCCTGGTACTGCTGGAAGAGGTTGGTATGGTAGAGGTGCTGAAAGGTTCTAGAGGTTTCTGATATTTGGTGGGTGGTTCAGAGGCTGCTCCATGAACAGAGCCACTGTTACTTTACGGAAATACAAAGTCTTTTCCAAACCACCTGTGTCATTAATATAGGGCCTAAAGAACTCCACGTGTCGTGGGGTTACAAATCCAAACATCTGGGACCATTGGCCCACTGGTCAGGGCTGATGGGTGGTGGGGTCCAACAACTTCTGAAGGCTACAGGTTCCTCACTGTTTACCTTGGATACATAGGAGAGATTGGGATTGACTTGCAGCACCTTTTCTGACTTCTCCAGTCACATGGATCAGGAAGCCACCTTGTTATGAAGACTCTGGAACTTCTGTGGTGGTTAAGTGGTTAATCAATTTCTCTAAGATTGTGTGCACTTTTACCAAGGAGTAAGTCCCACTGAACTCAACAGGATTTACATCTGAATAGGCATGCCCAGGATCACTGTAAAGTATCAACAATCGTCTTATTTTAAGGATCATCTTATATTTGAAGTGTATCCAACACTGTACTCTCATTCAACACTAGTGATGAAAGAGGAACAGTTTTCTTACATCTGAAACTTTATTAAGAGTTTTGTGGCGGCTTAGAAAACCGTAGCCCAGTCTTTTCCATCATGAAAATTCATAATTCCTTGCACTGATAGGAAATCGTCCTATGTGGATTGGAATTTTTAAAATTGCTATTTAGACCCACATTTCCTTCAAGGTACACATGCCTTCCCCCACCCCCACCCCATGTTAATCTCTCAAAAACCCTTTAAGGAAGGTTAGGTTGGAAGGTGGTGACTGGCCCAAGGTCACCCAATGAGCTTCATGGCTGAGTGGGAATTTCAACACTTGTCTTCCAGATTCTAACCTAGTTGTCTTCCAGATTCTTCCAGATTCTAGATTGTCTTCCAGATTCTAACCTACTAACTTAGTTGGTCTTTAAGGTGCTACTGGAAGGAAAAATATTTTTTTTTGTTTTGACTATGGCAGACCAACACGGCTACCTATCTGTAACCAGATTCTAACCTGACACTCTAAGTTCTATACGCACTGAAATTAATGGGCATAATAAATAATTATTTAACATTTACTAGTAAGAGCATACAAAATCATTCTCCTGAGTGAGAAACAATCTAGAGAATTTTCTCTGACGTATTGGTAAAGGAAAACATGGAGCCACCTTCATCATGGAAAACAACAACAACATATGTAATTGTGCAAAGCCGGAATTCCACTCTGTGACGTCCTCTGCTTGCAAATATCCAGAAACCCATGCCCACCAGATCACAGGGCACATTTAATGTGCTAAATCAGAGTTAAAATATCTTCATTTTACAGGGTTGCATCCACCTCAGTTAGTTGTGCCCATCAATTTCAGTGGGTCTACTCTGAGTAGAATTGCTGCTGGACACAATCTATTGCATTGTACTATATTTTAACTTCACATTGCACATTCTTCCTTTAAATTTTATTTTAGCCCTATTTTTAACTTTTCAGTGTCCAAATTGCTAAGAGCAAAACTGCTCCCTGACATAACTGGTCTTTGTTAAATAATAAAGAAATAACGCTTTAAAAATAATCCATAACCTAACTGAATTCTGATTTACAGCAAATCTATGGCTTCCTTGAATAATTCAAAAAGAAACGTTAAAGGAAACCTTGGCTCTTGGATTGACTTCAAGGTTGGCAGGGCTTCAAAACTTACTAGTGACTGATAAAATACCCTCTTCGCACACTCATCCTTGTGAGGTTCTCAGCAGAGAACGTAACAGCAAATTCGCAGGTGCGAGATAGTTTTGTGATGTTCAACTTCCCAGCTGCAGCTGGTAAAGAAAATAATTATTGCGCTTAAACTTTTCAATCAAGAGTTTTCCTTCCTCCCCCCCACATCCCGACCCATCCTCAAACCCCTTCCCCTCCTTTCTATTCAGGAATTGTCCTCCCGAGGTATCTGTAGTCAAGGAGGGAGGTTAACAGCCTTTAACAACTTCCATTACTTATTCATATCTACGTGGGGAGCCTTTTATTCGTAAATCAAAAATGGTGTTTCCATTATTATTGTTATTACTCTTTTTAAACTCACATGTAGGGAGAACAGGGGTTGTGTCTGTAAGTAAGCACCAGCCTTGAATTTAATCATGCTATTTATTTGCTTTAAATTATCCCATATTCATCCCCACCCCCTCTTTACTCTTAGGCATCGATAAAGTGGCTCTTACTATTAGAGCAAATGAAATGCACTTTAAAAGATTATCTCTTACATTTGTCATAACAAGAATTTACATTCCTCCTGCATTAAGTGGGAGTAAAAAACTCATATACATTTTCTAATTTATTGTGTAGTATTTATTACATACAGCAGGTTCCTTGTCTAATCACGACTTGTTACAATTATGTATTATTCACAATAACCCCTGGCAAAAGGCTGAATATGGCAATGGGGGTGGGGTGGGTTGATGAACCTGTGAGGGTTAAGGAATTTAAGCGGGGATGTCTCATAAGAAATCAGTATGTCCAGGTGCAAACAATTGCATAATGGAACCCTGGAGAAGACAAACTTTGAGGGGGAAAGGGATATAAAAATATGTGACATAGAGAAACCTACATTGAAAAAGTTAAAACAGTTGACCAAAAAAGAAATGAGAAATGAGAAGGGGCTGTGGGTGGTGTCCACTGTGCTCAGTGTCCCCACACTCACCAGCCACCTCAAATTTTCCCACAATGATTGGGCACCTCTGACAGGTGCTCCTTGGTGCACTTAGCTGAATGCATTTAGAAGCCAAGGGACATGGGTGGTCTAAACCATTGAGCCTCTTGGGCTTGCTGATCAGAAGGTCAGCAGTTCTAATCCGCACAATGGGGTGACCTCCCATGGCTCTGTCCCAGCTTCTGCCAACCTAGCAGTTTGAAAGCATGCCAGTGCAAGTAGATAAATAGGTATCGCTGCAGCAGGAAAGGAAAAAGCGTTCCCGTGCACTCTTGTTTCTGTCATGGTGTTCCATTGTGCCAGAAGTGGTTTAGTCATGCTGGCCACATGACCTGGAAAGCTGTCTGTGAACAAATGCCAGCTCTCTCAGCCTGAAAATGAGATGACCACATAGTCGCCTTTGACTGGACTTAACCGTCCAGGGGTCCTTTACCTTATTTTTTGTTGTTGTTTAGTCATTTCTGACTCTTTGTGACCCCATGGACCAGAGCACGCCAGGCACTTCTGTCTTCCACTGCCTCCCTCAGTTTGGTCAAACTCATGTTAGTAGCTTCGAGAACACTGTCCAACCATCTCGTTCTCTGTTGTCCCCTTCTCCTTGTGCCCTCAATCTTTCCCAACATCAGGGTCTTTTCCAGGGAGTCTTCTCTTCTCATGAGGTGGCCAAAGTATTGGAGCTTCAGCTTCGGGATCTGTCCTTCCAGTGAGCACTCCGGGCTGATTTCCTTAAGAATGGATACGTTTGATCTTCTTGCAGTCCATGGGACTCTCAAGAGTCTCCTCCAGCACCATAATTCAAAAGGATTAATTCTTCTTTATGGTCCAGCTCTCACTTCCATACATCACTACAGTGGTACCTCGGGTTAAGAACTTAATTCGTTCTGAAGATCCGTTTTTAACCTGAAACTGTTCTTAACCTGAGGTACCACTTTAGCTAATGGGGCCTCCCGCTGCTGCTGCCATGCCGCCGCCGCACAATTTCTGTTCTCACCCTGAAGCAAAGTTCTTAACCCAAGGTACTATTTCTGGGTTAGCGGAGTCTGCAATCTGAAGTGTCTGTAACCCAAGGTACCACTGTACTGGGAAAACCATTGCTTTAACTGTATAAACCTTTGCCGGCAAGGTGATATCTCTGCTTTTTAAGATGCTGTCTAGGTTCGTCATCACTTTTCTCCCAAGAAGCAGGCATCTTTTAATTTCCTGCCTGCTGTCACCATCTGCAGTGATCATGGAGCCCAAGAAGGTAAAATCTCTCACTGCCTCCATTTCTTTCCCTTCTATTTGCCAGGAGGTGATGGGCCCAGTGGCCATGATCTTAGGGGTTTTTTTATGTTGAGCTTCAACCATATTTTGCGCTCTCCTCTTTCACCCTCATTATGAGGTTCTTTAATTCTTCCTCTCTTTCTGCCATCAAAGTTGTGTCATCTGCATATCTGAGGTTGTTGATATTTCTTCCAGCAATCTTAATTCCGGCTTGGGATTCATCCACCTTACTTTTACCTTTACCTGTTTAGAAGCCACAGTGTGATCAGGAACCCTGCATTATCAAGATTGTCAAAGGATAGTTCAGATCTTCCCACCCAACGCAGGAAGATCAGGGTAGCTCATATACTGGCCAAAGCAATTTACAATGTAAACCTTGAACCTAATTAAAAATGCAACTGTAAAAAACCTGGAAGACACACTGAAAAGTCATATTCAAAGGACGTATTTAAGGAAATCCATCCCAACCCATCTGCAGCTGTACATTCGAAATGGAGGCCCCTTTGAATCCCATTTGTTAAATACGTCTGCTTGATATTTAGATTTCCACCCCCTCTCCTTTCCTTTCTCTACCCCCTGCTTCAGATATGAGGAATCTTCCTCTATGTTTAGCAGCAGAGCAGTCATTTGCCTGGACTATATATGCCTCTGTGTACTTTTTTTTTAATGCAATAAAATTGACAGATGACTTCTTTTTGAAACAGGTTTGGTAGAAGAAAATGTTGTGTTTTTCTTCTCTCCCACCCCCACCCCCTTCCCCCCTCTCCTTGATGGCGGTTGAGACAGCAGCCCTAAAAAATGACTAGTCACTAAAATTCCTCGCGCTCATTTCGCATTGTGTTGATTCATATTAAATTCATGACAACAAAAAAAGCAACTTGAGGTGGTTTTGGAAATGACCACTCTTTAGTGGCTCTCTCCTCCAGGCGCGGTAGGCCCAGAGTCCATAAAGCTGCCTGCTGTCTTGTGTCATGAAAAGAAACAGCCTTGCCTGGGAATGCCATTACTGTGTAATGAGGCATGCAGCAAAATATACCTTCAGCAGCCACTTGATGAAGGCTTGCTGACACACCAGACCAGACAGAAATGTTTTTTCTGTGTGTTCTTCCTTATTTTGTCCATCAATCACATCATTAGTCAAAGCAGACAGCCTTGTCAGCTGGGCACAGATGCAGACTGGCAGCCGATCAGTGGACAGGTGTTACAGCTCTCCCAAAACAAGATCTCGAAATGAGAAAAAGGAGTGGAGACCTTGTTTCAAGGGCTGGAATGTCAATAAGAAAAGAAAAGGGAAAGAGAGCAAGGGAGGGAGGCAAACAGAGGAGGGGAGAGACCCGCAGGGGGAAAAGTTCAGAGGGGGCGCTCCGAGGGAACAGCGTGGGCACTTGAGAGGGGAAAGGAGCCACGTTTTAATTTCTACCTAGTACAAAGCTAGCACTCCCAAGTTAACTGTTTCCAGGGTTTCGGCCATGACTCTTTACATTCAGTCAGGCGAGAGCAGCAGGGAAACTAAAGCCGCCGCCTCTGGCTGAAGATGGTGTTGAGCTGAGGGAAGGGGGCTTGCAGTAGTGGCCATTTTGTTTTGATCCCAAATAAGAGAGTAGTGAGTAAACATCAGGCACAAGAGACACAGACAACATTTTGTTTCATTTGGGAAATCCTCCAGGACATAATGTGAGCATTTCCCCCTCTGCCATTGCCAGGATGCTGTATGACAAGCATCAATCAGAGGAGCTGTCAAATTTCGGTTTATCTCAGTTTCATGTTTTTCCAACCTTCAGTTCAATTCTCCACATTTCCACATATGGTTGTTGTTGTTATTGTTTAAAAGGTCCTCTTGAAAATTCATCAGCACTTCAGTGTGAATTTCTCCTAATAGGCACATATCTCTATATAATTTTGCCTAATAGACACCTTTTCGGAAGGCGATTTTCCCTAATATAATTCATTTTTGTATTCATAACCTGGATGCAGAACTGTATTTTGAAACCCACAGCAAAATTCTCCATGATAGACCATTCTGGAGTGCTTTGCAAGGGGCTGGAAAAGACCTGCCTGTCCCCTGATCTTCAGGTCTTGTGGAGCATTGTACAAAGAGCTTCTCAGGCTCTGCCAATTGGCAGGGCTGCATACTGCTTTCGGCTCAGCCAGGTCTTTAATTTCCACATACCTGACACCACACCTGGCATCAGATATAGGGCTGGTTGGTGTGGCTTGGCCAAAATGTCCTCTTGAGCTATTTAGGGCCTGGTGTTGCTAAAAAAGCTCTGTGGGCTGGAGATTCCTCAGACCTGTTCTATTGAAGAATACATATCAAATTCCCTGAAAAACAGGGAAGTTCTTGCTATGGCTTTAGAACTGTCATATGGCACATGGGAGAATGTTCACACAATAGATTCCCAAGCAAAAAAGGCAACCATCCTCTAGACTTCCTTATAGCAGGCCACACCATCAGTGCAACGTATGATCTAGGCCTACCAAGGATCAAACAATTATAGAGTTGGAAGGTACCCCAAGGTTCATCTATCAGTGGTTCTCAACCTGTGGGTCCCCAGATGTTGTTGGACTACAACTCCCATCATCCCTGAGCTCTGGGTTTACTAGCTAGGGGTGATGGGAGTTGTAGTTCAACAACATCTGGGGATCCACAGGTTGAGAAAGGCTGACTAGTTCAACCCCCTGCAATGCAGGAATCCCTGACAGATCCAACCTCTGTTGAAAAGCCTCCAAAGAAGCAGAGTCCACCATCTTCTGAGCTCATATGTTCCGCTATCAAAAAGCTCTTGCCACCAGGAAGTTCTTCCTAAGGTTTAGTCAGAATCTCCTTTCTAGTCATTTGAGTCCACTGCTTCAGGTCCTCTGCTCTGGAGCAGCAGAAAACAAGCTTGCTCCACCTTCCATGTTACAGCCCTTCTGTTACTTGAAGACAGCTATCATGTCACCTCTCAGCCTCCTATTCTCCAGGCCAAGCATACTCAACTCTCTCAACTGTTCTTCATAAGGCGGTTTCCAGAACTATGTACAGAGCAACCTGTTTGATAATGCTGATTTGGACAGAGCATTTCCAGACCAGCTTGCTGAGATTCCCTTCACTGGGAATATGTCTTAAGTGGAACTCTGGCCTCTCTAAAGGGGGGTGGGGAGAATCCACTTTTACCAGTCAAAGCCAGTACCCCCTCTTGTTACTATGGCAGCGACGTGTATGTCACAAACACTGCTCCAGGAAATAGAGGCTGTAGAAAATGTTATTTACTTGAAAGAACAGATCCTTACCCGGTTTTATGTTGCCATCACTTCTGTTGTTTATCTCCCTTTTTTAATATCTCTCCTTTGGAGCACTTGTCCCATATCTAGGTCTTAAATAATTTTCATCAAGAAGGTAGATGACACAGTGACTAATGGACAGTTCTCTGGTTATGAGAAGTCCAGGAAGAGAGCATGACATCAATGCTGTTGCAGGCCTGGGGCACACCAAAAGTCCCACCAACCGAAAACCCACAGATCTCTGTAGGCTGCCAGATAGGCTTCAAATGGTCAAAAAGAAGCCTTTTTGAATTCTATATTTGCTCAGATATAGGTTAACTGCATGCTCTTGGAAAAGGCAGGCCACACCATACATAGAACCACAGAACTGAAGAGTTGGATGGGTGTCTAAGGGGTCATCTAGTCCAACCCCTTGTGATGGAGGAATCACAACTAAAGTATCCATGAAAGGTGGCATCCAACCTCTGCTGAAAAACCTACAATGAAGGATTTCCCAAATGAAACCACAAGTATCATGTCGCTTTAACAGTCATGGTTTTCTCCAAATAATTCTGGGAACTTTAGTATGTGAAGGGCGATGAGAGTTGTTAGCATACCCCCTATTCCCCTCAAAGAGCTGAAATTCCCAAAGTGGTTTAACAAGCAATCCATCTTGCCAGGGAACACTCGAAATCTTAGTTCTATGAGAAGGAAAGCATTCTCTGAACAATGCCCAGCAGCCTTAGCAACTACAGTTCCCAGTATTCTAGGGGTGTTAGCAGACCACAAGCTTAACATGAGTCAGCAGTGTGATGCAGCAGCAAAAAAACCCGAACGATATTCTAGGCTGTATCAACAGAAGTTTGTTGTCCAGATCAAGAGATGTAATAGTACCACCATGTTCTGCCAAACATGTTCTGCCAAAACATGTAACACCAAACATGTAATATTGTGTTCAGTTCTGGACACCACTGTTTAAGAAGGATATTGACAGGTTGGAACATGTGCAGAGGAGGGCAACCAGGATGATAAAGGGTTTGGAAACCAAGCCTTATGAGGAAAGGTGAAGGAGTTGGGTATGTTTAGCCTGGAAAAGAGGAGACTGAAAGGAGATATGAGAGCATTTGTGCATCTCGTTTAACACCTTATTTTTTGTGGTTGTAAGTTATTTTAAACTGTTTTTAATATTGTGCTTCAATTTTGTAAGCTGCCCTGGGACCTTAGGGTGAAGGGCAGGAGAAGAGGAAGAGGAGAAAAGAAAGCAGAAGAAAAGACTCATTCAACTTCAATAAATAATAGGCATGACTGTAAGAAGGAAAAGGAGGGGAAAAATTAGGATCACTGAAAGGTCAGGAGCCTTATACAGAGCAGGGAATGTGGAAAAGATTCTCAGATCATTCCTCGAGCTGACCTTTCTGAAGATGTGCTCAGCATGTCGGGGTAAGTTAGTGGAGACTAAGTTCTGCCATTAAATAAGAATGAGTTGTCAGCCTTTCACTCTCCATGTATTGCTCTAAATAACAAATGGAAGGCACATTTCTCCTATATTGTTGCTCTGTGTGTGACATATTTGTCTAGACTCTATCTGTCTATCATCTATCTATCATCTATCTATCTATCATCTATCTTTAGGGATGCAAGAAGGGAACTATTCCACTTTGTGTTCATTGCCTGCAGCGTCCTCTCCATTCCACTGCAGTTCATATTTTGTCAAAAACGGTGTTATTTATCTCTGTGGCAAAATTACCTAACTTACATAATTCATTAAGTAAATTGTGTATGGTATTTTGTCATGGTGTTATTCCACCCCATTCATTTAATGCAAAGGAAACACAATGCAAATGGGGACGAATGCAATCAAGTACATGTTGTTTGCAGACTACGCAGAACATCACAATCAGCTTCAACAACAGTGAAAACCAGTTTTATTTGCTAGATTGATTTCCATTTCAGACATGGGACACATAAGTGAGCTTTGATCATTTCTACTCCTGCTTCTGTTTTCATCAGAATTATCTGACATCTTTATTTAACCATTTATATTCTAGTTCCACAGCAAAAGAACAGCCACAAAGTCCGTATTCCATTTATTCTTACAACAGATTGGAGAGGTTGGATTATCATTTACAATTCCCATTTCACAGATGAGGAAGTGAGGCAGAGATAAGAATCCCAACCCATCTAGAATAGACTGCAACCTTGTACATACAGGCCACACTCATATTGCATGGGGGGTCCATTCCTAACCCCCCCCCCCAAAATAAGCCAACCCCATCCCAACTGTAGATTAAATATTCACATATTTAATCAGGTCTGGTGCATTTGTAGGGGGTAAACAGAGCCTATGGATGCTACATACAGCTTCTACACAAAGGTCTAATCAATACATAGGATTTGTGCATATCACAGTTACCACAGTTAAATACAAATCAAGCAACAGAGTCAATGAAGAACCAAGTATCAACTCGCATTCAAACTGTCCAACTAAGAGTTTTAAGGCCCACCTCACACATGACATGTATATCCCTTGATAATAAGTAGCTGAATGGGTGAGTTGACTCCAAGGTAATGCATTGTGTTTGAGGCAAAGTGAGGTGAAAATGAGCTCGTTTGTTGCTCATCTGTGTGAAGTTTGTTAGCTCCCATTCAAATCTGAGAAGATGCTTAGGTAATAAAAATGAATGACATCTCTGCCTTGCCACAGGGGGCAGTGATGGCCACCAACTTGGATTAGACAAATTCATGGAGGAGAGGGTTATAGATGGCTACTCACCATGATGGCTCTGCTTTGCCTCCACAGTTGGAAGGAGCAAAGCTTCTGAATTATGACTTGCTGGAAACAGCAGGAGGGGAGTGGACTCTTGTGCCTGAAAGTTACTTGCTGGTTTCCCACAGACATCTGCTTGGCTACTGTGAGAACAGGATGCTGGATGAGATGGGCCTATGGCCTGATCCAGCAGGCTCTTCTTATGTTCTTAAATTCTTAAAGTCATCACTGAAACCCCTAGAAATCTAGCTGACTTTACACCTTCCCAGACTCTATGCAGATTAATATACATAACAAGAAAACAAGTGGCCACCTTTGAAGAGCTGGAGACCACCAAGTACTCAGCTATTGAAGAACTGTCTAAAATAGAAAAGGAGGATAACCTTGGCTGATGGAAGGGAAAGTAGCTGATAAAGATCAATTCATAACAACATCGTGACATCAATTAAACTTGAAAAGACCAGGTTTTAAAAATTCTGCTCCTGGGTTCATGCAAGCTTTTTTTAAAAAAAATATGTTGAGAGAACCACAGCTCTAAGAGGGACAGGGACCTGGTGAACTTGACCACCTGAAGCACTGCATGCCTTGTAACGATGTAGGTTGCCCAAATGCCTGGTTTTGTGGAATACAAAGATTATACATATGTTCCTCCTGCCGCCATCTGAAACCTGTCTCCACAGCGTTACCATTGATCTCTGGTTCTACATTAGGCTCCCAAGCATTCCACCGGGGCCAATTTGTCAATAATTTCAAAGGTTATTCAAACATTTAAGCTTTATTGTTATTCTTTAATAGATCATCTCCATAGAGCAATTTAGGAGTGGAGTGGAGTGGGAGGTTATAACAACCACACTCAAGAGGCTGAAGATCTGAGCCGGTGCTGGGAGGCTGTACATTATACCTCTACAGTTTATGATACATTAAGAGAGCTTGCGGGGTTATTTCTTTCAGGGTTGCAAAACCTGAGAAGTAGCTGTATCACTTTGTTCAGTGCTGGGAAGGCTCACCTGGAGAACTGGGTCCAGCGCCACATCATGTAGTTCAAGGACAATATTGACAAGTAGGAAGGAATTCAGAGGAAGAAGATTATTAAGGTTTCAGAGGACAAACTTGCTCTGGGTAAACTTGCCTTTGTTGTTGTTTAATCGTTTAATCGTGTCCGACTCTTCGTGACCCCCATGGACCAGAGCACGCCAGGCACTTCTGTCTTCCACTGCCTCCCGCAGTTTGGTCAAACTCATGCTGGTAGCTTTGAGAACACTGTCCAACCATCTATCCAACCACTATCCAACCACTATCCTAACCCCCTGTAATGCAGGAAGCACAGCTAAAGTAAGGTTACCAGATTTTTTTCAATGAATCCGGGGACACTTTAAATAAATAAATAAATAAATACTACACAGTCGGGACGTTGATGCTGCAGTGATGGCGGTGGCAGAGGGGCAGCCGCTGCCTTGACCTCAACCACCATGTTTCCCCTTCCTCCGGAGCTTCTATCTCCTTTCTCCATGAGCCTGGGCAGGTGGTGGTGGTGGTGGTGGTGGGGAAGCGGTGTGCGGTGGGTCAAGCATGGAAGGCAGAGAAGGAGGGCTGAGAGCAGCGGCAGCGAGGTTCAGGCAGCGCAATGCCTTCCTTCCCATTGGAGTAGCCCCAATCCCACTCCTACTTGCATGCAAGCAGGAGGGGGCGGGGATCTCTCAGCTGGGAAGCGAGGCTTCACACTGCCTTTCAGAGCAGCCCCATCCCAACTCCTATTTGCGTGCAAGCAGTAGGAGACAGGGATCTCTCAGTTAGGCAGTGGGAAGCCTCCCTTCCCAGCTGAGGGATCCCCTTAGTTGCTGGGGTCAGGGAAGGTGGAGGCAGTCTGGAAGCTGCATCTTAGAGCCCCTGCACCACCATCATAGGGGGACTTCCGAGCAGCTCCTGAAGCCAGCCAGAGCCAACTGCTCCGGGCTGCTGAGACTGCCACTGCTGCGTTTCCTGGGGACATTAGATGAAATCCGGGGACATTCTGGGGATGGAATTTGTCCGGGGACTTATTCACAAATCCGGGGACTGTCCCCGGGAAATGGGGAATCTGGTAACCCTCCTAAGCTAAAGGCTCCCTGACATACGACCGACCAAGCTATGCTTGAAAACCTCCAAGGAAGTAAAGTCCACCACTTTCTGAGGGAGTCCATCCCACTGTCAAGCAGCTCTTGCCATCAGAAAGCTCTTCCTAATGCTTAGTTGGGAACTCCTAACTTGTCATTTAAATCCAGTGCTTCGGGTCTTCCATTCTAGAGCAGCAGGAAAAAAAAGGCTTGTTCTCCACCTCCCACGTGACGGCCCTTTAGATCCAGAAAGGAGAAATCAGAACTGAGACTGGAGAAAGGACAGAAATGGTGCTCAAACATCAACAACTCAAGAGAATCAGCACAAGGAACAGGAAGAGATACAGGGGAAGAGTCACATAATTTGGAAATGTGACTCGTTGGAAACACCGTTGTTTCAAAGCTGAAATAATGTAAAAGCTCGGTGTAACTAAATAGACATTTGTTGCTCCTGGGCAGGAGTTTGTTTGTTTGGTGGGAAAAATAAAATATAAAAGAAGGACAGCTGATCCCCTCAAGACAGGGCATTGCTCTGCAGCAGAATGAAATAATAATAATAATAATAATAATAATAATAATAATAATAATAATAATAATAATAATTTATTCTCTATACCCCGCCCATCTGGCTGGGCTTCCCCAGCCACTCTGGGCGGCTTCCAAAAAAATATTAAAATACTGTAATACATCAAACATGAAAAGCTTCCCTAAACAGGGCTGCCTTCAGATGTCTTCTAAAATGCAGTGGAGAGGGGATTTTGGGGCCAGGGTGATCAATCCCTTCTCTCCACAACCTTGGTTTCTCTTCTTCTTCCCCATATGGATTTTCTGAATGTCAGTGCAGTCCTAACCATGTCTGCTGAAAGATAAGAGAGCCAGTGGTTAGAGTGTCGGGCCAGCCCCTGCCTCTTGGCCTAACCTACCTCACAGGGGAATAAAAATGCAGAGGAAGGAGAGAACCACGTACACCAACCTTGCGCTCCTTGGAGGAAAGGGGAATTCAAAAGCTAGACAAATAATAATAAAACCAAATTCAAGGCAGTTTATTTCCATGTCAGCGGGATTAAGATGGCAGCCTGAGTCAGGAAAAGCAAGCCTTAAAGGTGCATATATTTTAGGGTTGCCATACGTCCAGCCAAAAAAAGGAAAGATGATTAACATAGGAGTATGCACAATCCAAGTACAGCATTATGGGGGAAAATGAACACGGGGATTTTTCTTTTTCAAAGGAAAGACGTGCAGTTCTCTGTTGCTTGCGAAGTGATGTATAACAGGCATTTTGATCGCCAACACTAAGAGGGGTGCTAATGAGAAATAAATGTTAAAATGCATGGGTAAAATTATTAAGTGCAATTAACAATAATAGTATCTGTAAGGCTCCATAGCAATTAGACAATGAATGAAGGGCTTCTCCTCTAAGCCCCCCTCCTCCACCCCATATGTATGTACACACACACACACACACACACACACACACACCACACACTCCCCACATGAGCTGGTACCTGCAACCCTGCCTTCTTGCTGTCCTCCCAGTGCCTGTCAGTTTGCTCGCCAGCTTCCCCCCTCCCTCGGCGACTGGACTCCAATCAGGCGCCACAATTTGTAACCCAGCAGCCATTTTTCTGAACATAAGCAGCTTGCATTTAAAACTCCCCCACTCATCCGTCTTCATTTGAAGACTGGGTTAAAAAATAAAATTAATGATTGCTATCAGAGAGAAGATGAGCAACATCACCAGTGAAAAGTAGCTCTGCCACATTTTGCCAAGGCTAACATTTTTCACTGGCTGGAAATGGCTGGATATACTTGTAAACATTATTAAAAATAATAACTTAATGTTTCCTTCCTGTGACTAGCTAGCATTAGCAAGGTAGTTTCAATTAGCATTTCCTCCCAGCGATGTGGGGCCTTTTTTTACTTCGTTTTATTTAAAAGGGGATTTGTTTTCTAATTTTTTCTACTTCTGCCATTGTCAGGGGGAGGGTGGCTGCAACGGTTTCCTGCCATCACTTACAGTTTGCAAAAAGGCCACCGAATGGGGATGTATGGCTTTGATTTTATTTGCTTTAGCATAGCTGTTTGGTGAAAAGGGGGAGACATAAGTATGCATTCCAGTATACTGTCTCATATTACACAAGACTTTAAAAATAGAAGTAAATAGCCCCATGCACTTAAATCACGCCATTTTATTTTTGAAGAAACAAAAAAGAAAAAAGAAAAACACACTATGATAAATTAATACAGATGCCTCTGCCTTTGGAATATATATATATATATATATATATATATATATATATATATATATAAAATGCATTATACAGATAGATCCTCAAAGCCACATTAAAGATCCATATGAAGTCAATTATCTTACATATCTAACACACTTCTCCAGAATGGACTGATCTAACATCATTAAAATAATAAGCATTTAAAAGCGACCCTCCGCCATGCACTAAAACATGGCGCTCTTGGGTCAGCTTAGTTGAGTTCACCCCTGACGACAACTCTTCTTCTTCTTCTTTGCCGATCACTCATAGCCAAGTAAGATTGTCTTCCATAAACACGGTTTTAACAATGAGTCCGTAAGTGACTGTGGAGGCCAATTCTGGACCCACACATCCTTCCACAGTGGGGACATTGGTTCCCGGGCGGGAGTTGATCGACTATTGCTTTAGTGACACAGGAAGCTGCCTCATGCTGAGTCATGCTGAGTCCAATAAGCTCAGCACTGTCTAGAACAGGGGTCAGCAAACTTTTTCAGCAGGAGGCTGGTCCACTGTACCTCAGAGCTTGTGGGGGGCCAAACTATATGGGGGGGGGGGTGAACGAATTCCTATGCCCCACAAATAACCCAGAGATGCATTTTAAATAAAAGCACACATTCTACTCAAGTAAAAACATGCTGATTCCTGGACCATCCATGGGCCAGATTTAGAAGGTGATTGGGCTGCATCCAGCCCCCGGGCCTTAGTTTGCCTACCCATGGTCTAGAATGACCAGCAGTGGCCAACCAGAAGAGCCTGTTGGGTCAGGCCAATGGCCCATCTAGTCCAGCATCTTGTTCTTACAGTGGCCAACCAGATGCCTGCGGGAAACCAGCAAGCAGGATTTGAGTACAAGAGCAACTCTCCCCTCCTGTGGTTTCCAGCAACTGGTATTCAGAAGCACTGCTGCTTCCAGCTGTGGAGGCAGAGTATTGGGTAGCAGCTACTGACAGCCCTCTTCTCTGTGAATCTGTCTGTTCCTCTTTTGAAGCCACGTAGGCTGGTGGTTGCCCCCAGCTGTAGTCGCCTGCTTCTGGATCCTTTTAATATGAGATGATGAGGGAAAGGACCTGAGGTCAGTTGTAGAGTAGATGCATTGCAGGCCTCAAGTCCAGGCTCAGTCCTTGGCACCTCCAGGTAGGGCTGGGAAAGATTCCTGTCTGAGACTTTGAAACACTGAGAGCCCATGGCCTCAGTGCAAGGCAGGTCCCTGCTGGTGAAATATCTGCAGTGGGCTGGATCCAAAGAACCACGAGCAGCAGAAAAACAGAAGTGGGTGATGTCCCAACAATGGCTGTGCAGGAGTTCAGACAGCATCACAAGTGATAGTTTCAATAAAAGTCATTATCCAAGAGGTTGTACAAGCATTGGCTCAAGCAAAGGAACATTGTTGGATTTCAGTTCACTTGTCTCCTGCAACACTTTAGTAAGAGGTGTAAAATAGCCCTTCAATGACCTGAAGACATGCAGAACAGAAGGTCACTTCTGGACCCAACTCAATACACTTAGGTTGCAAACATTTTCAGTATTGAGTATAGTAGGGAATACAAACTCAGTGTTAATCCTGTTGTCCAGGAAATGTTGCCTTCTGACATTTACCCTTTATAAGTGAAAAAATCATCATCACCACCAATATCATCATCCTGGCCATTGACTGCAACAATAAAGATTTGACTTCATACCTGAGAAGAAGCCCCATTGAATTTAATAGGACTTATTTCTGAGTAGGCATGGTTAAAACCAAGCTGTTAAACTGGGACTGTTAGAGTTGCATCCAATGTGAGCCCTATTCTGAGTAAACCCATGTAAATTAATGTCCATGACTATCTCAGGTCCATTAATTTGAATGGTTCTACTCTGAGTAGAACTTTGATGCAACCTATTAATATTAGACTATTGCAATTTTGCCTTTTTACCAGATAGATAGATAGATGGATAGATAGATTGATGATAGATAGATGATAGATAGATAGATAGATAGATAGATAGATAGATAGATAGATGATAGATGATAGACAGAGATGTAAATGCTTGAAACTCTAGCAGAAAACAAACAAGATTTGTTTGGGAATCAGTATAAATGTCTATGTGTACTATACAGATGTACTTGTTTCCCCACTTGCCACAGAAAGGAAACCGTTTTATGGCGCTTGTCCAACCCTTCACATTATTTCGCTGGCAAACGCTAAAATATCTGTCAACATCACGCAAACAGGCTGGCGGAGAATTTTGAAGAAGGAAAATGAAAGCTGTCATTTATTCTGCGCATGACACCATTTAAGCGCTCTTCAAAACATTAAGTGTTGAATTGCCATTTAGCATTTTTGAATCGTTCATCAACCCGACATAACACGGCGCGTTTGTCCTTATAAATTCAAACTGATCAATCCCAGAATGACCAACTAAAAAGCAATCAGGAATCTCAAGACCCCGTTAATGGGGCAGGGGCTGGAGAGAGAGGAAAAAACCCAGAGCACTGAGAATCCTTGTTTCAGCAAGTGCTCATGTGCTCTGGCTGTATGTTTGTCCAGCCGCATGCAATATGGTTGAGTAATTGCTCAATACCTATGTTGTTTGGAGGCCTACAGGGCTCCAATGGAGGCTGGTCTATTGGAGAGCCAGTGTGGTACAGTAATGAGAGTGTCGCGTTATGACCTGGGGCGGGAACTACCTCGGGCAGGTTTGTATAGGAAGATATGACCTTTTAGGATGCCCTCGCAGTCAATGGCTGAAAAACATAGATGGCTTCCTAGCTAGAATTGGAAACCTTGTTCAAACCATGTGCATAACAACAAACCATATTTCCTGTGAACACTGGATACAAAAGCAAGCAAAGTTCCTGTGAACCGAGAAATGAATGAAAGAACTGGGGAACAAGAAGAGGGGAAAGCATGTGAGCTTGAAGTATAGGCTACTCAGCCCAATCCTGGTTTGTCTGTGACCTGTAAACTGAGATATTTTGAATTCCTAAACACGGTGTGAACTGAAACACAGCTGTCCTTCAAAAGTCACACATCCGAATTTTGCAAGGCAGCTATCCAGACAAATAACATGAGCAGAAAAAATGTGTACACAAGTGTAAAGTGTGCATATAAATGCAAATGTAGATGAAAATAATATACGTAACTATACTAGGGGAAACAACTCGCAAAGCTGTGTCTTTTAGGGAAAAGGGCATCCAAAAATGTTTCTACTAGGAGAAATTTGCGCTAAAATGCTGGTGAATTTTCATGAGGACTTTAAGGGAAAGAAAGGAATCGTAAACTGATGCAGAAATGTGGAGAACAGAACTTAAGAGTGGGAAAAATGAAATTGGCATAGTTGGCCATCTCACATTGTGACTGATGAGGGCAATATATGGGTATTTATTCTCATGCAAGCATTGTGATGTGAGTCAGGAGAGGAGGGTCGTGCAGGTTTGCCCTGAGTGCATCTTCTACCTCAAACCAGCCCCTCCCCAGTGCTAACCACACATTGGGGGCATGTCTGCTGACGGGAGAGTTCCTGTGAACATTGGCTGTCACTATGAGCTGAAACTCAAGGCTGTTCAGGGTGGATGGGCCTCCTTTCCCGCCTCACACAATTATAGCTGTGTGAGCCTGAATGGCCAAATAAGGCTGCAGGGATGTCTGGATCACAATCACCCCTTATCTGATGCAGCTTATATATATATATATATTTGTTTGGCCACAGGCAAAGTTATGCAAAACACGGCATTCTCATCATGTGGAGGAGCCTGGCAGTGAGCATGGCATCTCCGACTGTGCACAGGCTTTGAAGTTTAAGTAAAACCACAGGCAAGAATTGATATCTTAAAAATTTCCCTTTGAACACATCCCTGCTGATCCTAATGATTTGCTGGGCACTTCGCTGTTTGTTGTGTGACAAGTTGGAGTTTGGACAAGGTCAGCTCCTGAATCTTGATTATGTTTTTTCCCCCCCTTGAGCCAGAAGACATTGATCTGTACATCTAGTTTACCTTGTTTTCTTAGCCATTTGTGACACACTACAACAGTTCCCATCGAAGGAAGTGTCATGTAAATAAATTACGACTTGGGATGTATACATTAAATAATTTTATAAATGAACTTTAAAAATGATGGTCTGGGGGGAGAAATGCCATTCCCAGCCTCTATGGCTGCAGTGATTATTCTGATCATGTTGTCATGTGTAATGAAGCACGGTCCCATCATTAATCAAAAGAACCAATCAGATAACTAATTTAGGCAATATTCTTTACCACAGGACATGTCGGTCAGTAAAAATGCATTAAAATAGCAAAAGATCAATAGCAGACGCTAGGGACTGTATTCAGAAACCAGTCTTAAACTTTAGGGCATTGTGTTTTCTCTGTCATGCTGGGCACCTGCATTTGAATGATGTACAGAACTTCAGATTAATGTCCAAGATTCCTTTTTTTCAAAAAAGAAGTAGAAGTGAACAATGGATGAAGATCATGAGGGGGCTGAGCCATTCATAAGGCTTGGGGTGAAGATGTAATCAGGAGCTGTGAGGGTGTAAGGAATGACTGGGTGATCCGGGGGCATATTTCCTGGGCATTACTGGGACAGGGTAGGATGTTATGTGAGGTAGGGGAGGAATGTAAACATCAGGCCACTGGAAACTGCCTTCTGCTGAGTCAGACCATTGGTCCATCTAATTTAGCACTGCCTATCCTGGACTGGCAGCAGCCCTCTGGGGTTTGAGATTGGGGTCTCTTCCAACCCTTTCTGGAGATACTGTTGGGGGTTGAACTTGGAACCTTTTGCAACCCAAACAGATGCTCTACGACTGAGCTACAGCTCTTCCCCATCCTTGTATTAGATGATCAACCCTACCTGCCAATAGGTGGGCAGCTGCATTCTGTTCTAGTTGAAGTTTCTGAACTGCTTTTAGGGTCGGTCCCAAGTAGGGTGCCTTAGAGCAGTCTAGAACATAGTAGGATACATGCAACAATAAAACTCTTGCCGCCCATAAGCTGCTTATTTCCAATCATGTAAGCATAAACCAGAAATGGTACTTCCTTACAGAAGGACGTCTTCCTTACAGAAGATGTCTGAGGAACCTGTGACCCTCCAGATGCTGTTGAACTACAATCCCCATCATCCCTGAACATTGGCCATACTGGGCTGGGGTTGGTGGGGTTTGGAGTCCAACAACCTTCTAAGTTCTAGTTCTGGCTTAAAAAGTTTTTTCTACAGTACTTTTTACTGGATGGCTACAGTTTCTAAAGCTATAAGTGATCAAATTACTTTCCTCCAGCTAACGAAAAGAGCGTGCTCAAAACCTGAGTAGTGATTCCTTTCTTGTTTTGGCTGGTTGTAGCATTGCATTAGGGGAAACGGCTTGCAAAACTGTGTGCATTAGGCAAAAGTGCACCCAATTCCCCCCCCCCCAGCTAAGTATTCTCTCCCCTAACTGCTGCCCAACACACCTCCAGTGCTTGGCAGTGATCCTTTGTAAGAGGGCAGGATGCAGAACAGAGGCAGCTGTCTCTGTGTCAGGATGCTACCAAGTCAAGGCTTGATTAGTGGGCTGCACAGCTGACCATGACAGGGTAAATAGATTTCTGGCTACGGAGCCCCTTCTCAAGCAAAGAAGGCCAGTCCCCTATTGCTTGAGAGTAAACCTTTCTTTTCCTTTTTTTAAGGTAGGCAGGAACTTGTGTTTTTAGTGGAAGGTTAACCCTGTGACTCCATTGGCAGACTTGGGTTAGAACTTAGCACTCTTTAAGCAAGCAATGTACGAGTTCAATTGTACAGATGGTGTGGCTAAAGTACATCAATATTCAAAAGGAAGAGACATGAAATCATCATTACAAACAAAGATAAAATCAATAAGATGCTTAAAACCAGTGTAACTATATCATGTAATGACAGCCTGTCCTTGTGTTCCATGGCCTTTAGTTGGGCGTATGGAACTTCAGGCCTGGAGTGGGGCAAATGTGGCCCTCTGAGCCTCTTTATCTGGCCCTCAGGACACTCCCTAGGCCACCCAACTCTTGAGCCGCCCCACTTGCCACCTCTACTTTGCACCCTCCTTGTGTGTCTTTGCCTGACTGGGATGTGCCTAGAGCTCTGAGGATGCTTCTTGCTTGCCTGAATGGGGAATAGAAAGGATATGAGAGAGTGTAAAGAAGCTAAGCATTGTGTTCTTTTCTCTGCATACTTGGGCCTCTGGAAAGTTGTTTGGCCCTTGGGCTGCAAAAAGGGTGACCCACTCCAGCAGCGGCGCTGGGTATATGGGGCTCAAGGGGCTCCAGCCCTCTCAATATTTTAAAGCAGGGGGACCAACCCCCCAACACTGAGGGGGCCACATCCCCTGCCACCAGGCACCCTCCGTGTGCCACAGCCCCTGGCCATGGGGTGGGGGCAAGTCAGAGCCCCTGCACTCCAGCCTTGAGCAGTTTGTTGAAGGCACAAGAGCCAGGAATGAATGAATGAATGAAAGCCACCATAGCTATTGCTTTACCCATCAGCAGCCATCCTATAGGAACGACAAATCTCTCCATCAGCAACTATGTTTACTGATTTTCTGCCCCATGAAATCCATCAACTCTGCGGGTTGCATGCCTTGGGCTATTTTTTTGGTGACATGATGAAAGTTATAGGATAGGGGGAACTTTTGATATGGGTTGTAATTATCCAGTCTGGAATTTAGGCCAGGCTGCATGGTTTACATCTTCTTACTTTTGCGCTGCGAGATGAGTTAAGCCCCAGATAAAATTGACTTGAAATTTATAGCGTGCAGGTATCCCAGGCTGGCGTCTCCAGTAACATAGTTGAGTCAACTCCTAACACAATATTGGGACAATAGTTCAGTATTGATCCCGAGACTGTCACCTCCTGATTTACCAGCAGCACTCCCTGAAATGCTGGGAATCTTTCTGGAGGTCTCTTTCAGTGCGGCTGTATGTCAGCATTAAGCTGCATTGATGCAATCTGTGTACCCTCTAAAAGTCCCCTTTTCAAATGAAAAGCCTTGGGACTGCTCTCTATATTTCTCCCTCCCACCCCCACGAAAGCTGCACACGTATTAAAAAATCATTAGGAGCAATAAAATGAAGGATACAGGTGACGAGTGATGTACAGTGTTATTTGAATTCGCCTGTATGTTCCTAATTAAAAAAACCCCGCTTTTAAAAACAAATAAATATATCCCAGCATTCCATCACCGTCTCCAGCTTTCAGATGCAAAGCACATGAAAAGTGCGTAGCGGCTGAATTTCTAAAGCTATGGCAAATGTACAAAAGGAGGAGGGAAATGACTTAATGTCTTTAAACCAAAATGAAGGCTCTGCACAATGGTAACAAAATAAAATTCTAGGCCAGATCCCCATATGTAATAAATTAGGCATATCCAACAGTGGGGGGTGGGGGTGGGATTATCTTGTTGCTGTAGAATACAAAAGTAGTTGTTCTAGAAACAGAATCGCCGTCTTAGATAAATGAGAAGACAGACCTAGAAAATACAGATGTGGCTACCAACTCCATACAAAACCCAGTTACAATAGGGCCCTACAGTGGTACCTTGGTTCTCAAACGCCTTGGTACTCAAACAAGTTGGAACCCAAACACTGCAAGCCTGAAAGTAAGTGTTCCGGTTTGTGAACTTTTTTCGGAAGCCAAACATGCTCCATTTCGAGTGCCACACTTCCATTTTGAGTGTTACGTTTCCGATTTGAGTGCCAAACTTCCGTTTTGAGTGTTACGCTGAGGTCTGTCTGTTTTTACTATTTACTTTGCGTTTTTGTTTCTGTGGCTCTTTTTGTTTGTTTTTGTGACTGTGTGGAACCCAGTTCAGCTACTGATTGATTGTGTGACTGCAGTACATTGCTTATTGTTTTCATTTTATGGCTCAGTGGTTTCGTTAGATAGTAAAATTCATATTGTTTTAGGGGTTGTTTTTAAAAGTCTGGAACAGATTAATCCATTTTGCATTACTTTCTATGGGAAAGTGTGCCTTGGTTTTGGAACGCTTTGGTTTTGGAATGGACTTCTGGAATGGATTAAGTTTGAGAACCAAGGTACCACTGTATTTATTTATTATTGCATTGCATTGCATTTAGATCCAACCTCTTTTCCCAGGGAGCTCAACCTGGCATACATGGGTCTCCTGCTCCTCATTTAATCCCCACAACAACTTCATGAGGTAGGTTACGTTGAGAGGCAGAGCATGGCTGAAGCTCCCACCATTGTGGCTGAGTATGGGGTTGAACCCTGGTTTCTCCCATGTCATAGTCCAATACTCTAACCACACACTGTCTCTCTCTCTCTATCTCTTTGATTGTGTATTCATGATGATTCATGATTGCAATGGAATTGAGGCAGTTATAGGATGCATTCACACAGCAGTTTATTCCATTTTCATGACGTTTCCCCAGCTGTTAATTTCTGCATTGCATCTGAGCTATCCTATGATGTAAAAGCCACTTCCAGAAAACTAATGGAATATAGTGCATGTTTATTACTCACTTCTGTGTTATTTGCTTCTGGGAAAAAAATCTGTTTGCAAATGAGGGTTAAACTTGTGCTGTGTTCCACTATGTTTCTGAAAGTGGCTTTTATGTTGCATGAAGCTCAAATACCATGTGGAAATGAACAGTTGGGGAAATGTCATGAAAACGGAATAAACTGCCATGTGAATGCTGTCATGTGCAATCTCACTTTCAAAACTGCTTGCACAAACATAAGTTTCAGGATTTCCAATCCATGCATGCCTTGTAACTTCCTGCTAAAAGCCTGTAACTTTTTCTTCCACAAATGTTTCAGGGTGTGGTTGTGTGTGTGTGCATGTTTGTGTTTGTCTTGCTTTGGTTGCCTTATAGCACCAGAGTGTCCCTATAGATAACAATTATGCAGTAAAACTGGGGAAGTTTCACAGAACAGCCAATAAAGTATAAATCAACTAGGTAAAGGTAAAGGGACCCCTGACCATTAGGTCCAGTCGTGGCCGACTCTGGGGTTGCGGCGCTCATCTCGCTTTATTGGCCGAGGGAGCCGGCGTACAGCTTCCGGGTCATGTGGCCAGCATGACTAAGCTGCTTCTGGTGAACCAGAGCAGCGCACAGAAATGCCGTTTACCTTCCCGCTGGAGCGGTACCTATTTATCTACTTGCACTTTGACGTGCTTTCAAACTGCTAGGTTGGCAGGAGCAGGGACCGAGCAACGGGAGCTCACCCTGTCACAGGATTCGAACCACCGACCTTCTGATCGGCAAGTCCTAGGCTCTGTGGTTTAACCCACATGCACTATGATTGTATCAGTGAGGTGTTGCAGAAGACACCAGCAAACAAAACCCCACCAGTATGGAAGGGCCCTCAGGGTCTAAATTTGTTCCCCACTGTCTCTTGATCCAACGTAGGAGGTCCAAGTTGAGTCAGGGTTTCTACCTGGTGCATATAGGCAATGTGCCACATCAGCTTTCTGAAACCTGTTGTCATCCAGATGTTTTGGACGACAACTCCCAGCAGTCCTGTAATTCCCAACAGCCTCAGCCAGCAGGGGAAGGACTGTTCTAAATCTTCCAAGTTTCTTGGTCATCATGGCACAAGGGATGGATGGGTGCCAACTCCCATCAGCCCTACCCAACATGACCGATGGTCAAGGATGATGGGAGTTGGTCCCCAGCAACATCTGGGAAGCAACAGATTCCCTATCCCTACAACAGAGGATGATGTATTTACAATAGAATAATGTACTTTTTATGAAGCGAATCCCTAACCCAGTTAAGTCTTTCGTTTATCTAGCCAACCTATATCATATCCATGGACTTATCAAGCATTGCCCTGATTATCATTAGCTTGATTTCTGTGGTTTCTGAACTTAGAATGGCTCTTTTGAGAAGGATTTCAGATACTCTGTTCCAAACACACAGACTTTTTCTGTGGTCTTCTGACACACGTTCATTGCATTCATGGGGGCTTGCTTCCATGAGTTCTAGAGGAGTGTGTGAGCCCAAGCTCTTCTGGGTTCTTGTCATACTGGCACAGAAGTCCCCAGAAGGACAATATATTTCCCCTCTCTTAATTATTTAATGGCTTTTACCTTTATTTTTACTATGCTCTGGAGTAAGCGGAGTTGCTCATCAGTTAACACTCCTTTCCTCTATACCATAATATGCTTTAAATATGAATTTGGATCGTGCCTCCTTCTCCTCACAGAATCTGCTTTTAATATTTCCCTTAATGTAGAATCTAAATTATTTTTGGTAATCTATGTCAAGATTAAGTTTAATACATTTAATTGATCTAAGTGGTTTTTATCCTCCTTAATATGACAAATCTCTTGTGTGAAATATTCTTCCTTAATGATCAACATAAAATAGATAGAGTTCATTTTTAATGCAAGTACAAGATTTGAATTAATTCATAGTTGGGGCATAGTTATTAAACTGTATCAGATATATTTGTATACATAGATAAGAAGTTGGTGCTATCCTATATAAACAACAAAAATCATGTGTATCGAATACTTGTGTGTGTGTTACCATATATCTTACACACATACTGGATACCTAGGCATACTCTCACATAAACAAATCTATGCATTAAAGCAGTCCTAGGTGATCTGGCCACATGGCTTTATACATGGGCAGTCCATTGGCCCAAACTCTGATTGGCAGCAGCTCCCTGAGGATTTAGTCACGAGTCTTTCCCAGTCCAACCTATTGTTGTTGTTGTTGTTGTTGTTGTTGTTGTTGTTGTTGTTGTTGTTGTTGTTGTTATTTCCCACCTTTTCCCCAGTCCAGGACTCAAGGCAGCTTACACCAACCAAAACAGCACAGATAAAATACAAAAAGCTAAGCACATATTAAAGATCATCATTAAAATGGAATTAAACTCCATTTTAGAGTTTAGAATTTTAGAAAATATAAAAAACCCAACCTATTAAAATACAGATAATAAAAACAGTGCAGCATTATTAAAGCCCTTTCCTTTTTTTTAAAAAAAAAAACAACAGTTCCCAAAGGCATGTTGGAACGATAAGGTCTTCAACTGCCGGCAGAAGGACTACAAGGAGGGAGCCAGTCTGGCTTCTCTAAGGAGGGAGTTCCAAAGCTTGGGGGCAGCTGCTGAGAAGGTCCTCACCATCATCCCCACCAAGTGTTCCTGTAAGGATGCCAAGGGCTTAAGCTGAGATCTTTTGCACATGGAGCATGTGATCTACCACTCAGCTACATCTAGGGATGTCGGAAAATTCAGACGAATATGGAAATGGAAGCAGAAAGGGCCGATGTTCTCTCCTATTTCTCCCATGTCCAGAATGGAAATCAATCCAGCAAATACCATTTCTATTTGAATCATAAATTTGTAGCATTGGAAGGGAGCATGAGGGTCACCTAGTCCAACCCCTTGCAATGCATGGATATTTTTGCCCAGCATGGGGCTCAAACCCACACACCTGCTGCTTTTGCTTTCAGTTCAGAAATGATGTGATCTCCCTCTGCCTTCTGCATTCAGTTTCCTTTGCAGTGAAGTGGGTGGGCTGCTTAAAAAGCTTCCCTCTGCTTAAAAGTTTCCAATGAGAAGAGTCCACGACCTTCCGAAGAAGTAGGTTCTACGGCTGAACAGAAAGTTCTTCCTGATGCTTAACTTCTTCCATGTAACTTGAATCCATGGGTTCAGGTCTACCATCCGGAGCAAGAGAAAACAAGCTTGCTCCATCTTCCAGGCAACATTTCTTTAGATATTTGAAGGTGGCTGTCAGATTCATTGGTGGGGATCCAATAAATGCTTCTTTGGACTGATCTCTCATCCTATCCTTGAGCCTTTTGTTTTTGTAGTACAGGAAGGCATCAAGAACAGACAGTTTACTAAGCTCCCAGGTGGGGTGGTAGGCTGTATGCAATGTGTGTGTGTCTTCTTTTTTTCTTTTTGATACAGATTCAGTTTAGAGCAGGCATAGGCAAACTCTGGCCCTCCAGATGTTTGGGACTACAACTCCCATCATCCCTAGCTAACAGGACCAGTGGTCAGGGATGATGGGAATTGTAGTCCCAAACATCTGGAGGCCCAGAGTTTGCCTATGCCTGGTTTAGAGTTACCATCAACATTTCTATGCAGTGGTAGCTCTGCTTCCTTCACTTCCCTGCTGTTATTAAAAAAAATAAAAATATCAATCACTTTCTTTTTTGCGGGGGGGGGATACTCAAGGGGATATATGATAACCATTCAAAACCATGCTAAAATGCTAGAATCTCAGAATAAAGCATGTGTTTGAGAGGGAGGCAGACATTAAAGAACCACTCCTACCTTAGATTTTCAAGGAAAGTTATGCAGTTGATCATGCCATGATTTAGTCTTCCTTTCGGAAGGAATTCAGAAAAAAGAAATAACTTCCCACCCGTCTTGGGACCGTGCCTCTGAGAATCACTTGCATTATTCCCTGTTTGCACTGCTATCCTTCCCCTTCAAAAATGGTTTTGTTTTTGCTTAGGCATAAATAATATTCTGCAACAACCCGTTGATTTCAAGTTAAGAGGAATTGATGGTATATCTTTCTCTCTGTCCCCACCCCCACACCCCGCTCTTTTTTTTTAAGGCGGTGGTTTCTGTAGAAACCTTTCCTCTCTTTGTCCTCTCCTATCTGCAGGGTATTGACAGCTCTGACAAGACTTTGATTATCTAGTCAGCGGGAGCCCGAGACTTGTCACTTGTCAGGTGTGAGCTGACAAGTCAGGCAGCTGATGAAACAATTGGAAGGAGGTAGGAAGACAGAGTGGGAGAAGGATCAGGGTCATCGGGCCCAAAATGGAGATCTGTCGAGGAAGGTAGAATGGATTACGCCCTCATTAGCGACTCAAAATAAAGCCATGGGTGGGAGGAGCCAGGAGGACGGGGAGGAAAGCACAAAAGAAGGTGAGGGTGGCTGGAAGGCTGGGATTGTCAACATACATTTCTTCCACCTGGATACACAGTTCCAAGCTTATTTCCCGGCCTCTGCCTTCCCCGTCAAAGTGAACGTTAACTGCAGGTGTTAAGGCCTTCCTGGGTATCCAAGTCCTAGTTATTATAGGGGTGTAAAGTTGCAAGAGATGATAGCAGGTGGTAAAAGAGACATTCGGCATCACCCAGCTTGCGTCTCGTTGTGAGATCCTGTCCCGCTTTTTTATTTTATTTTATTTCCAAGGTTTATGGTTCTTCTTAAGAAACAAAGTCCTCTCCCCACCCCCCAATGCAGAAGACTCAGGTTGTCAGACAAACTGGAACTGTGATATTGCATTTGAAGCGCATCCCCCAAAATGGAAAGGATGGGGCGAAGAATGGTTTGGATAAATGCAAGGTGAGCTGGCAGTGGCCATGGGGATGTGTTTCCTCTGATGGGGTGGTGGTGGTGAATTCCCTCCAACATTGCACAAAGGAAAACATTTCACAAACTCACAGTAAGGGTCACTGCCCAGTGTTTAACACATTGGTGAAGGCAGTGACAGTTTCAGGACAAGATTTGGGACAGAAGCCCAGGGAGCCACTGGTAGAACATCTGCTTTGCATGTAGGGTTCAATCTTTTGCATCTCCAGGTGTGGCTGGGAAAGAATCCCTGTCTGAAAGTCTGGAGAGCTGCTGCCAGTCAGTGTAGACAATACTGACTTAGATGGACCAATAGACTAGCTCTGTATAAAGCGGCATCCTATGTTTCTAATGAGACCCTGAAATGCAGCAAGGCTCCCAGATCACCACATTATGAAGTCATCCACAAGGTCATCTCAATGGAGTAATGGGGATAAAGTGATTAAGTCCAGAGTCTAAAATTTAATTGCCCCTCTGGCTAAAGGTGTCCTTCATCTGTAGAATTCATGTCTTCGGCAATAGCCTTTCCTGCACTGCTTTTTTTTTATTTTTTTAAGCAACAACCAAGAAGGTGCTTGTTCCTTTGGTTAAAGATGACACTAGGTAAATGAAAGCTAGCAACATTTCAAACACAGCTCCATCAATGTGTGACATGGTGCCTTGAGGATCCCACATGTTGCATTTGAAACAGGGGTTGGGCCAGGGATCCAAATGCAGCCCTCAAGGCCTCTCTGTCTGGTCCTCAGAACTACAGACAGGGCCACACCCTTCATTTATTCATTCATTCATTTTGTGAAATTTATACACCACTGGAGCATAAAAACAACAACCTCAAAGCAGCTTACGAAAAAACCTGGCCCTCCTTCACACTGAACATTTTTGCCTACCTGGAATATGTCTTCAACTCTAATATTGCATCTTGTTTGCATGGATGGAGGACAGAGAGGTCTGTGTGAGCATGTGTTGAAACTAGCCTATTATGTAGAAGTCTCCCGTGGCTCAGATGCAATCCATCAGGAGCTGTGTATTCAGCATTTTGGGCTCAGTTATATGGAACTCCCTTCCTGCTAAGGCTAGACAGCTTCCATCTGTGTTGACTTTCCAGTGCCTACTGAAAACTTTTTATTCCAGAAGTCTGAATTTTTAGTTTGATTTTACAGTTTTAACCCATCTTTACCTTTTATTGTTCTTGTGTTTCTTGTACGTATACTGCTTAGAGGCAATTGCAATTAAGCTGTATATAAAGTGGAAGGAGGAGGGATCAGCTGGCAGCTTCATTTTCTGATTTCCTCCACAAACGATAGAAAAAACTTGAAAGCCTCGTTATCACTTCATTCAGTTGCCAGAGAAAGGAGAGGCCATCAACTGCCCTGGTGCTCAGACAGATGACGTCATCACTCCTACCCTGAAGGAAAGTTCTGGAGCCATGTTCCTCTGCGTTCCCTTCCACTGCCTGCCACAGGCAGAAGGAGAGAGTGGACTGACATGAATCCCACAACTTTTCAGCTGCTCTTTTTTTAAGCGGCTTCAGCTTAATGGAGGATGAAACGCCCAGCAATCCATTTCGATGTGTTCATTTTGCTAGTGTAAAAATCTATCACTCTTGGGTAGGATTTCTGATTCAGTGTTTTAAAGGCTAAGAAATCAAATCCGAAAGACATCAGTAATGTGCTGCCATTTATTTTGAAAGTGGAGATTAAATTAAAGGATTAATAACAATGAAGCCAGGTTGAAGCCATAGCAGGGCAGTCATTGATCTGTGTCTGTCGCTCTCACCGTACCTCACTGTTTCCACCCGAGTGTTTTATTTATCATACTGTCACTCTGGTATCAAATAGCTATTCCAATGAAGAGCATTGATTGGAAATTCAGAAGCAGCTTTCCTATGGGGTGAAGGGAATATACCATTGCATTACTTTTTGAAGTTAACCTTTAAAAAGCTACTCAGTGTGCACAACATGGAGAGGGGCTGTAGAGTCCCAAGGTGGGGATAGGCTTCACCACTTGTGACTGCAGGTGGCATGTTCAGACAGTGGGAGAACATTTCTGCAGGCCCCTCTACATTAAGAACATAAGAAGAGCCTCCTGGATCAGGCCAATGGCCTATCCCATCCAGCATCCTGCTCTCATAGTATCCAGCCACATGCTTCTGACAAGCCTGCAAGCAGGACCTGAGTACAATAATAATAATAATAATAATTTATTATTTATACCCCGCCCATCTGGCTGGGCTTCCCCAGCCACTCTGGGTGGCTTCCAACAAAATATTAAAATACAGTAATGCATCAAATATTAAAAGCTTCCCTAAACAGGGCTCCCCACTTGTGATTCCCAGCAATGGCTATTCCGAAGCATTGCTGCCTCCAACAGTGGAGGCAAAGCAGAGCCATCATGGCTAGCAACCACTGATAGTCTCCTCCTCCATGAATTTGTCTAATCGTCTTTTAAAGTGGGAGGATCTGAACTATCCTTTGACAATCTTGATAATGCAGGATTCCTAATCACACTGTGGCTTCTAAACAGATAAAGGTAAAAGTAAGGTGGATGAGTCCCAAGCTGGAATTAAGATTGCCGGAAGAAATATCAACAACCTCAGATATGCGGATGACACAACCTTGATGGCAGAAAGTGAGGAAGAATTAAAGAACCTCTTAATGAGGGTGAAAGAGGAGAGCACATAATATTGTCTGAAGCTCAACATAAAAAAAACTAAGATCATGGCCACTGGTCCCATCACCTCCTGGCAAATAGAAGGGAAAGAAATGGAGGCAGTGAGAGATTTTACCTTCTTGGGCTCCATGATCACTGCAGATGGTGACAGCAGCCACGAAATTAAAAGATGCCTGCTTCTTGGGAGAAAATCGATGACAAACCTAGACAGCATCTTAAAAAGCAGAGACATCACCTTGTCGACAAAGGTCCGTATAGTTAAAGCTATGGTTTTCCAAGTAGTGATGTATGGAAGTGAGAGCTGGACCATAAAGAAGGCTAATCGCTGAAGAATTGATGCTTCAGAATTATGGTGCTGGAGGAGACTCTTGAGAGTCCCATGGACTGCAAGAAGATCAAGCCTATCCATGCATAAGGAAATAAGCCCTGAGTGCTCACTGGAAGGACAGATCCCAAAGCTGAGGCTCCAATACTTTGGCCACTTCATGAGAAGAGAAGATTCCCTGGGAAAGACCCTGATGTTGGGAAAGATTGAGAGCACAAGGGGACAACAGAGAATGAGCTGGTTGGAGAGTGTTCTCGAAGCTACCAATATGAATTTGACCAAACTGCGGGAGGCAGTGGAAGACAGGAGTGCCTGGCATGCTCTGGACTATGGGGTTACGAAGAGTCGGACACGACTAAACGACTAAATAACAACAACAGTTTGGTAGCCGTCCTGACCACCTAAGGGAGTGAGTTCCATAGTTTAACCATAGGAAGTACTTTATTTTCTCTGGCCTGGATCTTCCAGTGTTTGAAATATGAATGGCCTCCTTGCAAGTTTGTTCACTTGTTTGTTTACATGGGGAGCATCCAATAATGGCATTCTTCTTATACAGTCTGAGCTGTTGCTACTGAAGATCCTACATCCATAGACAACTAGCGACTGGGAAGCATGTGTGGCGGGGCTGTCCAGCTGGTCTGCCCAAACCCTGTATCCAAAACAAAATTGCCCTGATTCAGAATGGCCCAGCCTTCTGCCAGATCAACTTGAGATAGCCCTGGATTAAACCCTGAACTTTTGCAGGATAAGCTTGGCCAGGGCCCAGCAGGACTAAATGCAGCATGTCCTTCCACCTCCCTGCTCCTGACTTCATGTATAAATAATTACATATTAGGACTGGCCCCCAAATTGAGTTAGGGCCTGGATCTGGTAGGGCCAGCTATGAGCCATCCTGGATTGAATCAAAGCCAATCTGAACTGCCAGATTGGGTCCCAGATCAGATTGGGTGTGTGTACACAGTCCTAGTGTGTGTGACTGTCATCCCCATTCCCAGGAGTTTCCCATCAGGCAATGCTCAGAAGGACCTTGGACAATGGCTGATGAAATGTCCTGTCTTAAAACACCATAGCCATGGAATCGTAGAATTGTAAGGTTGGAAGGGATGACAAGGGTCATCTAGTCCAACCCCCTGCAATGAAGGAATCTTTCACCCAATGTGGGGTTCGAACCCACGACCCTGGGATTAAGAGACCATCATGTTAAACTTTCTCCTACGCAGCTGCTGGAGATTTGTGGTTTGTTGTTTCTCAAAAACATCCCTGTGTGTTTAAAAAAGAATGCAAATATAACAAAAAGTAAAAAAACAAATAATTAAAAAGTTAAACCATAAAATGTTGCAGTCTCAGACCCTCCAAATGTCCCTATTTTCCAGGGATGTCCCTGATTTAGAGAAGCCTTCACAGTTTCTGATTTGATCCTAGAATGTCCCACTTTTCCTTAGGATGTCCCTTTTTTCATTGGAGAAATGTTGAAGGGTGCGGAGTTATCCGACGCCTGAGGCGTCTGAAGACCATCCTGTACAGGGCCATCTTTACATGGGGGTGCTGAATCCCGGGGTGCACCAAATGTATTCTGGGGGGCTCCAAATGTATACCTACTGTATTACGGTCACTCTTGATTGGTGGCAGTGAAAAGCAATGGAGCAAAAGTCCCCGCCCCTCTCCTCCATAGCTCTTTTACTCTGTAGTGTCAAATATTCCTGCCGAGGCATTTCTGCTGCATCATCGTTACAGGTGAGCGATTTTCCTCCCCCCAAAAAGGTCAACAACTTTGAGTTGCCCCCCCCCTTAAAAATTTGGGTGTGGCTAAACTAAATTTTTGGGATGCAGGTGGCGCTGTGGGTTAAACCACAGAGCCTAGGACTTGCCGATCAGAAGGTCGGAGGTTCGAATCCCCGCCATGGGGTGAGCTCCCGTTGCTCGGTCCCTGCTCCTGCCAACCTAGCAGTTCGAAAGCACATCAAAGTGCAAGTAGATAAATAGGTACCGCTCCAGCGGGAAGGTAAATGGCATTTCTGTGCACTGCTGTACGCCGGCTCCCTTGGCTAATAAAGCAAGATGAGCGCCGCAACCCCAGAGTCGGACACGACTGGACCTAACGGTCAGGGGTCCCTTTACCTTTTAAACTAAATTTGGGGGCCCTGGGTGAATCTTTGCACCCTAGTGGCGCATATGCTAAAGACGACCAGATCCTATATAGGCAAGTTTTTTCAATGTTTCATGTTCTATTATGTGCTTATATATGTTGGAAGCTGCCCAGAGTGGCTGGGGCAACCCAGTGAGATGTGAGGGGTATAAATAGTAAAATTATCATTATGGAATGGGATGTCCCTATTTTCCTCAGAGAAATGTTGGAGGGTATGCAATCTGGAAGGACAAAAGAACAGAAAAGCTCCAAAGGAATAGCAAGATATTATCCTCAGCTGGAGGAGGCTTGGAACAGGTGAGGGTCACCTGCCTCATCAAGTCCAGGTGCTGCAATCAGCATGCAAAAGCACAGAAGGCCTGCAGAGCTGAGGTGCTGTCTCTGTTGAAGCGTCCATGTTGCTGGGCCTCAGCTTCAGTGCTCCAGGATCTCTGTGGGACTGTGTTTTGGTTTGGACTTTGGACATGTGGATTGACCCTGGAGTGAGGACTTGACATAACAGACTTGCCACACAAGGTAGGCCTGAAGTTCAGGATGCCAATCTCAAAACACTGTACAAATGTCTCTCTCTGTGTTTTTTAGCCTGGCCCCCATAGCCTTTTCCAATAGATTAGAAACTTTCAGTTGACATCATTCTGGAACCACATCAGTTAGCAAAATTATGAAAGGGTATGTCATTCAGTTTCTCTGCTCCCCTCAGCTTCCACCATTGTGTTGCTAAAGAACATATTGCCATGTGAAGTGGTTGCTGCACAGCTAACGCTGTACACATTTAAAACGCACACATACACGCACACACAAACATTAAATCCTCCAGTTAATATAAAATAATTGTGGAACTGGTTGGCAAATTAAAGATGGTTGTTATTGATTCCAAAAATACTTTTGCTTTCAGCAAAATACATTTTTAATTACTTTCCTACTAGCTGTCATTTTTCATAAACCAGTCTAGACAACTCGTGCCAAATCATGCAAAAACTGATTTCAATGAAATGCCTTGCCCTAATATCAAAGATCTGAAAATATTCATATTTCTTATATATCTGAATCTAAAGTAAGAAGAAGAAGAAAAGACTCCCTCATTCCACATGCAACTCTAGGGGAAAAAACCCAAAGTCCTGTTTAGGAAATAATTGCTATAGCCGATTAGTATTTTTTTAAAAAACAAAAAACAAAAACCATGAATCTGCCTGTTTAGAAGGAAGTTTTAGAAGATAAATGAGGAGAAGTCCATATAATATGCAGCTTAGTTTTCTTGCTTTTTTTTTTACTTTTCTAATAATTTGTCAGCCAGAGATTCACATTTCCCTTTTCCCAAAACAGATTACCTCAAAGATAAAAATCTAGCAAAATCTGCATAACATAGCTTTTAAAAATATGCATTCTCCGCTGTGCCTTTATGCTTATTTATCTTGAGCACATTGAGATGGAGAGAGAAAATGGGGAACAATCTTAACTTATATTTTCTTCACACTTTCGACTGAAATGATTAAACCAAGTGGTAGAAAGTAACAGGGGAAAAGGGAGAGAGAGAGAGAGAGATGGGGGGGGTGGCCCTCGCAGTAGTGCAGAATGTAGATTTTGCTTTTAGCGTCACAATCAATGTCCAAATCTAAAATTGATATAATTGACTGTTAATTAATTCCCTTGATATTTTCATTAGCACATCCAAGCAACAAGTCTTCTGTTTGGCACTTTTGAATTATTCAGGAAGAATTCAGATTGCTAGAACGAAAGCTTTATGCAGCTGCCTCTATGCCTGCTAATAAAGTTAAGCGTAAGGTGTGTGTACGTGCTTTTTATTTTATTTTTATTTTTATTTTTTTTACAGTGCTTCCCTCCTCTCAATACTTTCTGAACAAACAATGCTAGGTTTTTCAAAATGCAGCACTTAATCCTAGCAGTGTTAGACCCTAGCAGGGAAAAGAAGAATATATCTACAATTCTTTTATTTTATTTTATTTTTAAATGAGAAATATAGCTACAGATAGATACCAGCACTAGTCCTGGAAAGCCTCTCTTCAAACCATAGTTAACCGTGATGCTGCATCACAGTTAATAATGTGACATTGTTGTTAAAGCATTGTTGTTTGATGGAACAGGAGGGATGCTTTGCTCAGAAGACAGTACAGCGGTACCTCAGGTTAAACACTTAATTTGTTCCAGAGGTCCGTTCTTAACCTGAGGTACCACTTTAGCTAATGGGGCCTCCTGCTGCCGCTGCGCTGCCGCCACACGATTTCTGTTTTCATCCTGAAGCAAAGTTCTTAACCTGAGGTACTATTTCTGGGTTAGCGGAGTCTGTAACCTGAAGCGTCTGTAACCTGAAGCATTTGTAACCCGAGGTACCACTGTAGAGGATAGGTAAATAGCAGTGATGGTCACCAACTTAGAAGAGGATTAGACAAATTTATGTAGGAGAGGGCTATCAATGGCTATGATCCATGGTGGCTAGCTGTGCTTCTGAATACCAGTTGCTGGAAACTACATGAGGGGAGAGGGTTCTTATGCTCAGATCCTGCTTGAGGGTTTCCTCCAGGCAACTAGTTGGCCACTGTGAGAACAGGATGCTAGATTAGATGGGCTATTGACTGGATCCAGAAGACTCTTCTTATGAGAGCATGTCGGCCTTTTGTGGCGCACTCACAACCTCCTAACCAAGGTTAGGAGGCTATTGGTTCCAGTGTGGTGCAACAATGAGAGTTTTTCACCATGAGCTGGAAGACCAGGGTCCACATCAACCATGAAACTCACTGGGTGAGCTTGGGAGCCAATCACTCTCTCTCAGCCTAGCCTACCTCACAGGGTTGTTGGGAAGATAAAATGGGGAGAAAAGAACCACACGCACACACAACCTAGTGTTCATTCTCCTTGGGGGCAAACGTAATATATAAAATGTAGTAAGTGAAATGAATTATCATAGGAGATCCAGTAGGTTATATCTGAACTGAGCGTCGGACAGAAAAAGAATGTGACTTGCCCGAACTTATCCAGTGATAAATCCATGGGCAAGTGGAATTTCAACCTCTGTACAAGGTATCCGAACCAGCGCTGCACTTGTTGTTGCCTGAAATTCCAGGTTTACGTAGTAAGGGATTAAGTGGCAAGAATCCCATAAATCTTGGCTCTCCAAAAGAGGAGGCTGGAGGGGACTGGATGGTGCGCTTGATGGATGCACTGTCTTTAATGCACTTGCTTCTTTCCTGAGGGATTATGAGTTTAAATGAGCTGATTCTCAATGGATGGCTTTGAATGTTCATAAGAAGAAGGGAAAAAAGGACTTGAACCTGACGCATGGAGATTGAACATTACTCTGTTCACCTATAGGCCTCGCAGATTATTCCAAATAAAGAGGTTGGGTTCCTCTGCAAAGAAGCATGCTGTTGGGAAAAAATATTTCGGGTAGGGGACACACGCACTGCTCCATATGTCAAAGCCTGTCACACAAACATGCAAGCCCATGGAGATATCTAGGGAGAGGTACTAAGAGTCAGAGAGTTTGACAGATAGCCTTACATACTGAATAGGGGGCCATTTGCTGCTTTGGCCACAGAATAGAAGTCAAGAAACAACAGGCTTAAAATGACAGAGAGGCAGGGGCAGGCTAATTGTAAAGACTAAGAACCCAATGGCCCATCTAGTCCAGAATCCTCTTCATGCATTGTCCAACCAGATGCTACAAGCAGGACCCAAGTTTCAATCCCTTCCCTAATGGCAGTCACATTTTTTCTTATCTGCTGCATGCTGGGTTGACGTCTTCACAGAGCTCTCCATCACAACCCCAAGGTCTCGTTCCTAATGATAAATCCAGCTCACTCTAAGAAAAAGCTGCTCAGGAAGGCCATGTCTGCATGTGAAAAATTTCAGTGATTTCCTTAAAAAAACAAAAAACAAATCCACAACTTTTGGGGTGTCCTGGTTTTTACTTTTTGAAATATGGCAACCCTAAGGTTGGGCAGTCACCAGTTGTGGTGCATTAGGTCCTATGTTCTCAGATGAAGACAGGGATGAATCATTTGGCTCAGGAGTGTAAGAATACGTTGTTTTCTGTTCTGCAATGTCTTTGCTGCCTACGACGCTGTTTTCATTTTACTTCAATTCGCCCTCTTCTGATACAAAAACAACCCTGTTTATTTGTCTCGCTTTCCAACCTCGCTTTCCAATTTAGCGACCTATTCATTATGTAAATCATGTTATTCTACTCCATTCATTTCTGTTCTGGATTTGGGGCAAATAAGTGCATCATTAAACTTTGGAACTCACTCTCGCAGGAGGCAGTGGCTCCTAGATGGCTTCCAGAGAGGACTGGGCAAATCCATGGAGGAGATGGAGACCAATGGCTCCTATCCAAGACAGCTACGCTCTGCCTCCATGGTTGGAGGCAGTGATGCTTCAGAATCTCAGCTGCCAGAAGCCACAGTAGGGCAAAGCATTGCTCTTGTGCTTGATTCCTATTTGCGGATTTCCCATTGAGGCATCTGGTTGGCCACTGATGGGAAAGGATGTTTGGGGTGGATGCTACTGCAAGCAAAGGCATCCCTGGAGTCATAGGGATTGGGATGGATGCTTCAGTATTGTGGTGGGGAATGAGAAACTGCATTAAGCAAAGGAGGCCTTAGCTACATGATCCAAGCTTCCCAACATGATCTGATGCTTTTGCTAAATTGTTTCAGCTTTCTTGCTTCTCAACCGTTATGTGCTCCGGCAGCAAGGCCGGTATTGTTTCGCTGTGCATTTTTGAAACCAAATGAACAAAGGTGGCGTTGAGGCCCCATGTTGCCTAGAAGCAGCAGCCTGTGTGAGGCGTCCTCCCCGCCCCCACCCCAGGCCCCGCCACTCCTCGATAACGTGGGACATTATGTAAATCAGAAGTAAGAGCCTATTCCTGTAGATACAGAGGAGCGATTTGGTATAAGAAATCACAAAGCATTCCCTGACAGCCGAGGCTCAATCAATCTGGCAGCTCTATCAATGGCCTCAGGATGGCTGCTTGATTGACAGCCAGCAGATGGTGGAGGAATGAGGTTGTCAGTGTAGCTGCTGATTGCCCCTGAGTTGTTTGTAATGACAGAAAACAAAGAATGGCTGCCCAAGGTGATCTCTTGTTTTACAAGCAAGGCACGAGACTAACACCCTCCGTTCCTCATGTAACTACTTAGCCAACATGGTCGTCTCTGGGAGAAAATGGCTCTCCCGTCTTCGAAAGCAATGCAATTTTAATCAGAACCATGAATCTCTTTTGCATTTGCTGCATAGGTACCATCATGGCACGGTGAGCTAGTACTGCGGTGCTCCAAAGAGAATGAGCTGTGTGCCGGGAAGGGGCCATTTCAAAGCTACAAGGCACTCCATGAGGTGCTTCCCTTGCGCTCGATCCGGAGCTGTGAGACCTCGTGATCGTATATCACCTCTGCTCAGAGACCTGTACTGGTTGCCTATCTGCTTCTGAGCCAAGTTCAAGGTGTTGCTATAAATAATAATAATAATAATAATAATAATAATAATAATAATAATAATTTATTATTTATACCCCACCCATCTGGCTGAGTTTCCCCAGCCACTCTGGGCGGCTCCCAATCGAGTGTTAAAAACAATATAACATTAAATATTAAAAACTTCCCTAAACAGGGCTGCCTTCAGATGTCTTTTAAAAATAGATAGCTGCTTATTTCCATTACATCTGAAGGTAGGGCGTTCCACAGGGCGGGTGCCACTACCGAGAAGTCCCTCTGTCTGGTTCCCTGCAACCTCACTTCTCACAACGAGGGAACCGCCAGAAGGCCCTTGGTGCTGGATCTCAGTGTCCGGGCTGGATGATGGGGGTGGAGACGCTCCTTCAGATATACAGGACCAAGGCCGTATAGGGCTTTAAAGTTCAGCACCAACGCTTTGGATTGTGCTTGGAAAAGTACTGGGAGCCAATGCAGATCTCTCAGGAATGGTGTTATGTGGTCCCGGCGGCTGCTCCCAGTCACCAGTCTAGCTGCCACATTCTGGATTAATTGCAGTTTCCGGGTCACTTTCAAAGGTAGCCCCACGTAGAGTGCATTGCAGTAGTCCAAACGGGAGATAACTAGAGCATGCACCACTCTGGTGAGACAGTCCGCAAGTAGGTAGGGTCTCAGCCTGTGTACCAGGTGGAGCTGGTAGACAGCTGCCCTGGACACAGAATTAACCTGCGCCTCCATGGACAGCTGTGAGTCCAAAATGACTCCCAGGCTGTGCACCTGGTCCTTCAGGGGCACAGTTACCCCATTCAGGACCAGGGAGTCCCCCACACCCACCTGCCCCCTGTCCCCCCCAAAAACAGTACTTCTGTCTTGTCAGGATTCAACCTCAATCTGTTAGTCACCATCCGTCCTCCAACTCCCTCCAGACACTCACACAGGACATTCACCGCCTTCACTGGTTCTGATTTAAAAGAGAGGTAGAGCTGGGTGTCATCTGCATACTGATGACCACCCAACCCAAACCCCCTGATGATCTCTCCCAGCAGCTTCATATAGATATTAAAAAGCATGGGGGAGAGGACAGAACTGTGAGGCACCCCTCAAGTGAGAGCCCAGGGGTCTGAACACTCACTCCCCCCCAACACCACTTTCTGGACATGGCCCAGGAGGAAGGAGCGGAACCACTGTATGACAGTGCCCCCAGCTCCCAGCCCCTCTAGATGGTCCAGAAGGATGTTATATAAAGTATAAAGTTAGTATGTATATAAAGCCCAAAACAACTTGGGACCAGTTTACCTAGGAGATCGCCTATCCCCATACACATCCTCTCCACTGCTTTGATCCATGGAGCTGGTACGGTTAGAGGTGCCACACTTGTAAGAAATTGATCTTTCAGTGTGGCAGCACTGGTTCTTTGGAACTCCCTGCTTCTTGATATTAGGCAGCCACCTTTGCTATTCTCTTTCCAGTGCCAGCTCGAAGCATTTTGTTTGTTCATTAGGCAAGCCTGTCTAGGGCTGTAGAATATTTCCATGCATCTTAATCTGTGTTTAGCTAATTGTTGATTTTTGATTATGTTTTGAGTAGCTGTTTTGAACTTTTTGCCAATAACTTTATTGTTTTCCTATTTTGTTCACCACTTCGAGGGTTGTTGTTTTGCTTTTTGTTTAACATTCAAGTGGAATATAAACATAAATCAAACAAACCTCACTTCTCAGCTCCGAATTCAGTGCAGGTAGTCTTATCTGATTCATTTTGCTACGGAGAAAAGAATAGATGAAGAAAGAGTGCAGCCCTAATGGGAGGGGCGGGGGGGGGGGAAAGGAAAGTTCAACCACCTCTCCAAAGTCCTGTTGGGCTCCTGCAGAGAGAATGGATGAATGTTTTTGCATCCATTTTGTAGGTGTGTCGTCGTCGTCTTTTTTAACCATTTCCTTCCCATCCTGAACTATGGGAGAGAAATCGCCAGGAGAGATTTAGACCAACTCTCAGGTCTAGATGTATGAGGGTTGGCGATGGTGGTGCTTGATCCTTCAGATCCAAGCTGCTTCCCAAGTCACATCCATGCCATATGTTTAAAGCACATAGGTTCCTCAAAATAATCATGGAAACTAGTTTGTTAAAGGTTTTAAGGGAATTGTAGGTGTCAGAATTTCTTTTTTCTTTTTAGGTTTTGTTTTTGCGAGTGTAGTCTTGCGAGTCCAGGTTGTCTTGTGGCAGCAGAGAGGTGGAACATCAGAATTTAAGAATGGGCTTTGCTGGATCAGGCCAGTGGTCCATCTAGTCCGGCCTCCTGTCTTCACAGTGGCCAAGTAGATGCCTGTCGAGAGCCAACAAGTAGGACTTGAGCACAAGAGTACTCTCTCTGTAGTTTCCAGCAACTGGACTTGAGAAGCATTATGGGCTCTGACTCTGGAGGCAGAGCACAGCCACCATGACTAGTGGGAAAGATCAGCAGCAGATATCTGACATCAGAGAGGGAGATCTGATATACCCTATCATCACTGGGATGTCTTCCAGAGGGTCATAGGATTGCACCCTTAAAGTACATGATGTGGTGTGTGTGGTTTTTTTTTAAAAAAAATGTGTAACGTATCATGACAATTGTCACTGAATTTCATGGTGCAGTTGCAAGTGAATTTGGAAGTTTTGTTTGGAAAATCAAGAGTTTTAGTCACATGAATGAAATTCCTCCAAGGGGTGGGGGTTTGCACACCACTAATAAATATGAAGTATGTACACTGTTGTGGTTGGTTTATCAGCTGAGTGCAGATTATCATTATGCATGTATGAGTGGTGTATTTCTAGCTCAATTTGGATTTAGTCACGCAAAAAAAAAAAAATTACAGCCAGGTTTTATGCTTGATCTTGATAGCCTTGAAATATTAATCACACACATGTCCATTAATTATTTTTAAATCCAAGTTTCTTTACAGCCCTTATTAACGTATAAGTTTAAAAACTGTTAGAAAATGGAAAAGGGAAATATTTAATTAAGCAAGACATTCCATGGCCAATCGAAGTAAAATTAAGTCATGCTAATGTGCTCAGCAGATTTAATTATTTGTAAATATGGTTAATGAATATTGCTCTGGGCAGACGTTTTATAACCCTAAATGTTTTACTGTCATGGTTGGTGTTTCAAACAAACAAACAAACAAACAAAAATGGACTTTGCATGGATGCAACGTCTTAATTTTGAAGATTCCTTTGCCACTAAATTTGCTCATTAACAAGATGCATTTGCAATATTGTTGTCAACTGTCCTCTAGACAATCCTCATAAAGTGACTTCTCCACTTCTATTTCATGAATATGTCAGTCAAATAGTCCAAAGGAGCATGACTCAGCAAACTTGCTAAACATGGTAGCTCTGGGTTTCTTCAGTTACTGGATGGGAAGTCACTTGTGAATCCTGTATACATTGGAAGGGGAACCTGTGGCTCTCCCGATGCTATTTAACTCCTTCTCCCATCAGCCTCAGCCAGTGTAGCCAATGGTCAAGGATGATGGGAGTTGTAGTCCAAAGGGCCAGAGGCTCCCTATTCCCTTAATTTCACCATGGAGGAAGGTTGGATAATTTGTTGTTGTTGCTGCTTCTTCTTCTGTTGTTATAGTAATCATCTATATTATGGGCCTATGGGAAGCCCGCAAGTAGGAAGTTAGACTAGATTATTCGCTCCCAATTCTAAGAGTACAAGAGCACTCCCCCCTCTTCCAGTTTCCAGCAACTGATATTCAGAGGCATTGCTGCAAGTGCTTACTGGCACCCCTCAATACAGATTTTGGCTGAATAAACCTCTACCAACCTGAGATACTGATACAAGGATACCATGGTCAACAGTGTTGAAAGCCACTGAGAGATCAAGAGTGCACCCCTCTCTCTCTCTCCTGATGAATGTCACCAACCTGAGCAACCCAAGGCCTTTTCAGTGCCATTACCCATCCTGAAACTGGACTGGAATTAGTTTCGAAGTCATCAGTTTCCTCCAAGCATGCCAGAAACTGAACTACCACTGCCTTCTCAAGGTCTTCTTAAGGTGGAGACAAAAATGGAGTAAACAAAGAGGAAAATCTGTGAAGCATATGAGGGGAAACCCATTTTCCCTCCAGACTCCAGAGTGAAACAGCTGAATTAGAACTTATCAAGACGTTCACTTAGAGGCGCAAGAAACTGCTGTATACTTTAGTCAAATCCATACCATACATGAAATGTACATTTAAAGCAGATTGCTTCCCCCAAAGAATCCAGGGAACTGTACTTTTCTTCTCACATAGCTCCATTTCCCAACACCCTCATCAAACTACAGGATTTGTTGGGGAAGCCACATCCTTTAAATGTACGATGTGGATGTGAGTAAATGTCCGACCATTGGTTGGTGTAGGTGATTATACTGACTAACTGCAGCTCTCAAGGATACCAGTCAGGGGACAGATCCAGCCCTACCTGGAGTTGGGTTGCATCCACTGTTGTTTTCACTCTGAGTAAACCCATTAAAATTAATGGACATTCTTAACTTAGAAGCATAGAATTGCAGAGTTGGAAGAGGTCCATAGAGTCATCTAGTCCAACCCCTTGCAATGGAGGAATCATGGCTAAAGTTAGGTCCATGAATTCCAGTGGGTCTACTCTGAGGAGCATTTAGTTGGCTCCACCCATATAATATTGACTGACCTGATAAAAGTTTTGGCAAAGCTTATTGTGATGATGAATGTGAGGTGTTTTGAGCACCCAGAGCACACTAAATATAAATGCTAAGTAAGTAGGATCATTATCATCTCATTATCAGTTACGTGAAGAGCCAACAGATACAACATCAAAATGTCATCCAACAGTGGCACCGTCTCCAGTAAGCCATGCTGTGTGGAAAGAGAGTTCAAAAGGAAAGCGGTACCACTTTGTAATGCTGATATTTTGCTGAGGTATTTATTTTGAGAGCGAGATGGAGAGAGAAATATTCAGAGCTCTCTAAGAATGAATAGGGATTTATTACTCAGGTTGAAAGGATGATAATAAAATCAGATGGAAAAATACTGAGGAAAATATACATAAATGCTTAAATTAAGGGTGTGTGGAAGCTAATCCTATATTCTTCATACTAGCAAGATGGAAATGTGTGGGTTTTTTCCAACGATACCAAACAAAGGTATTAAGTCCCTTTGGGTGTTCAGTTCCCTCACGTGTTTAGAATCATATGAGGGAGAGTGGGGACATCCTAGCTGTCCCCATCATAGTGCAGTGGTACCTCTGGATGTGAACGGGATCTGTTCTGGAGCCCCATTCGCATCCTGAAGCGAACATAAGACACGACTGCGCATCTGCGCATGTGTGAGCGGCGAAACCCGGAAGTAACGTGCTCCGTTACTTCCAGGTCGCCGCGGAGCGCAACCCGAAAATATTTAAGCTGAAGCGTATTCATCCTGAGGTATGACTGTACAAAATATTACTAATAGTTGTCATTGTACTACTACTACTACTCATAAGGATATAAGAACCAACTGCATGTCATCTAGCCTGGAGAGTGGACTCCTCCTCTCTGAACTGTATTTACTGGGGTTTTTGGAAGCACAACAAGACCAGGTAAATATGCACAGGTTTCTGCAGCTGGGTAAATCCTTGCTGATCCCCACATGTACAATTTACTTGTTTGTGCACTGATGTTTTTAGTATTTGCAAAATTGCTACTTACTGCAGACAGGTAGAGAATATACACTATTTGTTTCAGGAGAGAAGACAGAAAACAAAGCCAAAATGGCTAGGTGTTGTTGTTTTTTAAAACAACAACAACAACAACAAACAAATAGGAAAGTTTATGGTTTCCATTCACACTTCATAATTATTGTATTCCAAAGGGGATCAGGGCAGGAAGCAGTGGAATGCAGCAACACACCTGGATTTGGATGAACGTCCAGGCCAGTGAAAAGCATTAAGAGATTTTGCCTCCACGAAATTCTCCCCAGAGTGGTCCCCCCCCCCTTTTCTTTTGCAAATCTGGTATGACTGGAATCAGTGCAGAGTAATTTATAACCCCTTGTGTGGCAATCTGAAAGTTCTGACCGATTTCAAGGTTCCCCTTCATGAATAGGGGTGCTTATTGCTTGCTTCAGTTTCACAGAAGGCGGGCGGTGGGGAGGATCTCAACGGCCGGCATCATCCTTGAAGCAGGGGAGGGGAAGACTGGAGAAGTGTGTTCTTAAGCACATATGTGATTCTAAGTCAATCTGAGCTGTTGCTTGAGAAATGTTTGCCAATTAAAAAAGAAAGTCCCTACAACACAATCACAAGATGATATGTATCATATGGCCTCCTGGCTGTTGGGGATGTGAGTTTTTTCCCCCTTCCTTTTGCATAACTGAATACATTTGCACTACCTAGAATGTACTCAGCGGATGTGGGAGGAGGGGTGGAATCCTAGTTGTTCCCCGACAATGGATTCACTTGTGGGTGGGAATTGTCTACCGGAAGTTCAGTTTGACCCTCCTGTCCCTTTCAACCTTCTCTTAAAGATTTTTCAGGATGTCTAAACACATTAAAGCCTTCACACACAAAAACATGCTCTAATACAGTGGTACCTCAGGGTACAGATGCTTCAGGTTACAGACTCTGATAACCCAGAAGTATTACCTTGGGTTAAGAATTTTACCTCAGGATGAGAACAGAAATCGCATGGCAGCGGCACAGCAGCAGCGGGAGGCCCCATTGGCTAAAGTGGTGCTTCAGGTTAAGAACATTTTCAGGTTAAGAACAGACTTCCAGAACGAATTAAATTCTTAACCCGAGGTACCACTGTTTGTAGTTCAGTCTGGGTTTATAGATAATGCATCACCTTATGACTTAAGAGTGATATTTGGAGTAGTGTGGGGTGGTTGTTGTTGTGTTTGTTTGCTTTGCACATCTCCATTCCATAAGTGCTGCAAAGTTATAGATTTATTTTTTAGTTTAGAGAAAAAGCAAGTAAGAGGCGACATGGTAGAATTTTACGAAATGATGCATGGCATGGAGAAAGAGAGTAGTTTTTCTCCATCTCTCATAACACTAGAATTTGTGAGCATCCAATGAAACTGAATGTTGGAAGATGCCAGGTACATCAAAGAAAGGACTTTTTCATGCAGCACAGAATTAAACTATGGCACTCGCTGCCACAGGAGGCAGTGAGCACCACCAACCTAGAGGGTTTTAGAAGAGGACTGAAGAAATTTATGGAGGAGAGGGCTTTTGTGCTCAGATCCTGCTTGTGGGTTTTCCAAAGGCTTCTGGTTGACCACTGTGAGGACAGGATGCTGGATTAGATGGGCTATTGGCCTGATCCAGCAGGCTCTTAGGTTCTTATGAGGCACTTTTTCAGGCTCCTGTGTTTTGGTGGCAGGGAGAGAGATTCCTGAGGACTTGTTTGCTGGAAGGAGAAGAAGAAAAGGAGTCAGTAACTAAAGGAAATCTGGCAGGTGGATTTAAGGAAAAGAAAAGCCAGTTTAAGGTAGTCATTTCAATTTGGGACAGATTTTGTTGGCGTGGGGGAAATATACTCCTTTGTCTTTATTTTATAATAAACTCAAAACATTTCCCAAAAATTAAAGTGCATAGTACACAATTAAAATGGTTCATATTACTAACATTAATTTCATACGTTCAAGCCAAGAGTTTTTATTTAGTATAAAAACAGGGAGACAGAACTGTAGCCCACACTAAAAAGTCTGGCTAAACAAAAAGGAAACAGCAGCTCCCTAACATTTAAAAGAGAAGGGAAACCAGCCTCTCTAAAGTTCCATAACTTGGATGTCATAGTAGAGAAAACCCCATTTCTGTTTGTGTTCTGTTAAAGGGCAGCAGACTACCAAAAAATGGGGGAAGACTTATCCCATTTTAAATGCATTGTTGCATCCCTTATACAGAGAAATTAAAGTTGTGGGTTTGCTTTTTTTAAAAAAAAGGAAAGGAAAGGAAAGTGCCCTCTGAGCCTCAGTTGCAGGGAATAAATACTCCTAGCACAGGAAACAAAATTAAACCCAACAAAAATCCATTTCTTTTATTGGTGTATTCATTCTTTTATAGCTTTGGAGCTTATGTTAAGCGAATCCAAGTCTTGCTGCAGTCAATCTATTGCCGTTTGCTAATGTAGGGGACATATTGAGAAGATTATTGGCAAGCCTGTAAGGTTCTTAGATTCTGTTTTTAGCTTTATATTAGCAACTAAGAACTCTTAGAATCTTTAGGGGGGAAAGTAGGAAAATGTCAAGTTGGGAATTAAACAGGAGGACCTTCTGTTCAGCGAAAGAGAGAGATTTGGGAGAGATCTCCAGGGCAATGAAGTCTAGGCTACCAAAAAATTCAGTGCAGCTGAAGCCCAAACCTAATCCATCCCAGTTTAGGACCAAATTGACTTCAATTGGGCTAATCTGCAAAGAATTACAATGCAATCCATTGGCTAACTGAGCTAGTTCCTTATAGGGGTCTTCCCTAGGGTGTTTCCTGCGGGTCTATGAGCTGACCTCCTCCTTGATAATTTTTTGTATCTCAAGTCTTTCAACTGCCTTCAACATTCCTAAGATGTTTCTACCTAAGGAGGAACATTCAAAACGGCTTTGAATTTCTGCCTTGGCAAAATCACTCAACAACTTAACTCTCTCTCTCTCTCTCTCTCTCTCTCTCTCTCTGTGTGTGTGTGTGTGTGAGCACTAGTCATAGGGTGCCTCCATACTGTCACTGTTTCATTGGAGGGATCTGAACACATCACAGAAAATTTAGGTCTGTGCAGTTAAAGTGTGATTTGCAAAGGGATGGGGAAATGCATTGCAAAGTATGGAATGAACAAATGATTAACAGGAAGCTGTTTAAATACCCTGCAAGCAAAGACTGGATATAAACTAACCTACACATAAGTTTTATGTAAGAAAATAAGGATGATTGCTCAATAAACAGGTCACCGGGAGGGTCCCTTTATCGAAACACTTTTTCCATGAAGGAGGAATTTGCTTTGTAGTTTAGGCAAGTTTTAATCTGTGGCCGCTCAGCCTGATTGTGGCTTGACGTCTCTCCATCACAAAGAAAGAGCCAACCTTTGCCCCTGGCTTCCTTTCCTCCTTCCCCTGCTCGATCCAGCGTTGCTTGGTTGCAATGCCACAGTCCTTGGTTTCGGCATTCCCCCACAAGGCAAGAGCCGTGCCATCAGCGAAGGTTTCTTCGAATGCATCCGTATATCCTGGAACGAGAAGAAGAAATGGGGAGCAGCAGATGGGGTTGGAATGAAACTCTTAAGAAGGAAAGATGGCACGTTGGTAGCATCCCTAGTTAGAGGAGAGAGATGGAAGGAAAAGATGCTCCAGGACTTTCTCAGCCTGGTGCTTCTGCCATTAAGACATCTGCTCGTTTAATAGGATTTTTAAAAGCTTCCCATTTCTACACATGTTGCTCCTTCTCTGGACTTTCTTTTCAAACTGGGGTGTGGAATAGGAAGAGAAGATATTCTGCTCCTGACCATAGCTTAAGCAAGGGACAGGTGTGCTAAGGGCATAAATGGAAGCCAAATCATCAGGCTCTTTGTTACCCAGAAAGTTAATAGCCAGTTTGAGAATAAATAAATGGTAGGGGTGGGCGAAGCTCTCAACTTTCCACCTAATATACAGATGTTTGTATATGTTATTTGTTTGGGGGAACTGCATCACAAAATTTGGAGAAGTTCAGATTTTGAAGGATGGCTGTGCTTCCATTTGAATATTGCTTCAGAAAGGGCAAATGAGGTGGGTTAGCATTAAAATCCTCGCTGAAATTATTTTTTTATTCCATACCTAATAAAATGCCCACTTGGCATTAAAGGGTTCCCATACTTCAGTTAGCATGTTGGTTACAGTCACCTCACAGGTCTTCAGCTGATGAAGTAGAGGATGTGCCAGTGAGCCACACTCAATCAGGATTTCATTTTTATTAATTGTGTCCTCCTCCCAGAGAGAGCGTGTTGCAGTGAGATCAAGACTGACTTCACTGTTGTTGTGGGTGGGAGCGATTGGATAGCCACAACAACCCAATTGGTGGTCCCTTGATTGCTGGGATGAATCTGGCCAATGGGATTGTTTTCATGCATTAACCGAGGGACCTTTATATACTGCTGCACATTGTTTTGAGATTCCTCTTTATCGACTCGTGCACCGGATCACCTGCCCACCCTTCCCTATATTTAGGGTTCATTATGACTTTGCTATGCCGTCATGGGTCATCTTTTGGGAGGGCAGGGGCCTAGTAGGAATTTTCCCATTTGGCTGATTGGCTGTTGCCATTTGGGTTTTGCCTGCCGCGTAGCAAATGGTCACAACTTTGTAAGGTTTGGCAGTTAGGCATTGGTTCAAGGTGTGGTCGAGGAGAGGTTGTCACACCTCTCCTCCAATGTGCGAAAGGATATTCCGTTAAAGGAATCCAGGGACTCACCTAGCTTTTGTCCAATCCCCTTCCAGGGGTTAGGGCCATGCCAGAGCCCCTGGGAGCATTTGGGCTGAGCTTGAGTCTGAACCTGGTCCAATGCTCCCCCAGGATGTTTTCCCTTAGTGACGTCTGCCGGAGTCCAGGCATCAGTGCTGCCCTACTAAGGGAGGAATTCAGTTGCTCCCTTGTCTTAAAGATCTCAGGCACTTTGTCCACAAGTGTTGTTTTCTCATAAGCACAATGCATCTTTGTGTGTGAGAGAGTATTTGTATGTACACACACACACACACCCTGCATTAGCACTCATGCATTCATTCTGAATTGTAAAGCATCATGGATTTCATATTCCCCAAAGACTTTGCCATTTTTAAAAAATTCAATGTCACACCTGATAAAATGGGATTTAGTGAGGTAGATTACAGAAGACAGTTTGGTGCTAAAATACTATGAGAATAGGCAGGCTATTCCTATGCATGCTTACTTGGAAGTAAGCCTCACTTTGTTCAATGGCGCTTACTCTGAAGGAAACTGCACAGGATGGCATCATAATTCAATCTCATAATTGCAATGCTCATTGAGATAAACAAAAAGGAGGCTTTGTAAGAGAAATGCCCAGTGGATTTTGTCAGGTGTCATTAATGGGGTTTCTTGCATTTAGCCAAAGTAATTCATGGCATGAGGCACCCATTGAACTACAACAAAGGGGATGTCCGGGGCTAAGATCCAAGATGTAACTGAACGACTGCAAGGAATCATAAAACCCACTGACAAATACCCCTTCCTCTTGGTTCATGTGGGAACCAATGACACTGCAAGCAATAGCCTCCAGAAGATCAAAAGAGATTACGAGGCTCTGGGCAGGAAATTGAAGCAATTAAATCCACAAATTGTCATCTCATCTGTCCTCCCAGTTGAACGACGTGGCCCAGGGAGAGAGGGAAAAATAGTGGAAGTGAACAACTGGCTTCGCAAATGGTGTAAACAGGAACGGTTTGGATTCTTAGATCATGGACTGCAGTTTCTTGAAGATGGACTTCTGGCAAGTGATGGGCTGCACCTCACAACGGTTGGGAGGAATGTTTTTGCAAAAAATCTCAGAAACCTCATCAGGAGGGCTTTAAACTGACTAATGTGGGGGAGGGAGAGACAGTGCTCCTGAAGGTAGGAGTCTATCAATTGATGAAGATGATCATCCAAATGTCATAGACCGAATGGAGCAAACAGCACGCAGACCTAGTGGTGGGAGGAAAAAATCCTTAAATAAGAGACACGGGGGAATGATTAATGGACTTCAATGTCTGTACACTAATGCGCAAAGCATGGGAAATAAACAAGATAAGCTTGAGCTCTTGGTACAGCAAACTAAATATGACATAATAGGCATCACTGAAACCTGGTGGGATAAGTCCCACGATTGGAATGTAATAATGGAGGGATACAATCTATTTCAGAGAAACAGACCAGACAAGAAAGGAGGAGGAGTGGCGTTATATGTCAGGGATGTGTATACCTGTGAAGAGATCCAAGATTTAGAACCTCAAAGCCAAAGTGAGAGCATTTGGGTCAAAATTAAGGGAGAGAAGAATAACAGTGACCTCATTGTGGGAGTTTACTATAGATCCCCAAGCCAAACGGAGGACATAGATGATACCTTCCTAGAACAGATGGCCAAGCATGCAAAAGGAAGGGAGATAGTAGTAATGAGGGACTTCAATTACTCGGATATTTGTTGGATGTCAAACGCAGCCAAGAGCATAAGGTCAAACAGATTCCTCACTGGCCTTGCAGACAACTTCATTGTCCAGAAAGTGGGAGAAGCAACAAGAGGTACAGCCATTTTAGATCTGGTCCTAACCAATGTTGATGACCTGGTTAGTGGGGTAGAAGTGGAAGGATCATTAGGTGCGAGTGATCATGCTCTTCTGAAGTTTACTATACAGCGGAAAGGAGCAGCCAAGCATACTAGGACTCAATTTCTTGACTTCAAGAAAGCCGACTTCATAAAACTTAGGGAAGTGCTGGGTGAGATCCCATGGACAGTAATACTAAAAGGAAAGGGAGTTCATGATGGCTGGGAGTTTGTTAAGAGGGAGATAGTAAAAGCACAACTTCAGGCAATACCAATGAGACGGAAACATGGATGGTGCCTAAAGAAGCCAGGGTGGCTATCTAAAGAACTTTTAACTGAGTTAAGATTAAAAAAGGATGTGTACAAAAAATGGAAAAGGGGGGAAACCACCAAAGAGGAATTCAAACAAATAGCCAGCACGTGTAGACACAAAGTCAGAAAAGCTAAAGCACAGAATGAACTCAGGCTTGCTAGAGAGGTTAAAAGCAACAAAAATGGCTTTTATGGGTATGTTCGTAGCAAATGGAAGAACAAAGAAACAGTGGGGTCACTCAGAGGAAAAGATGGTGAAATGCAAACAGGGGACACAGAAAGGGCTGAACTCCTCAATGCCTTCTTTGCCTCAGTCTTCTCCGATAAAGAAAACAATGCCCGACCTGAAGAATTTGGAGCAAATGATTCAGCAGAGGAAACACAGCCCAAAATAACTAAGGAGATAGTACAAGAATACTTGGCTAGTTTAGATGTATTCAAGTCTCCAGGGCCAGATGAACTGCATCCAAGAGTATTAAAAGAACTGGCAGATGTGATCTCAGAACCACTGGCAGTCATCTTTGAGAATTCCTGGAGAACAGGCGAAGTCCCGGCAGACTGGAGGAGGGCAAATGTTGTCCCTATTTTCAAAAAGGGGAAAAGAGAGGACCCAAATAATTACTGCCCAGTCAGTCTGACATCAATACCAGGGAAGATTCTGGAGCAGATCATTAAGCAAACAGTCTGTGAGCACCGAGAAAGGAATGCAGTGATCATCAATAGTCAGCATAGATTTCTGAAAAATAAGTCATGTCAGACTAACCTGATCTCGTTTTTTGACAGAATTACAAGCCTGGTAGATGAAGGGAACGCAGTGGATGTAGCCTACCTTGATTTCAGCAAGGCATTTGACTGGTGCCCCATGATATTCTTGTAAAGAAGCTGGTAAAATGCGGTCTTGACTATGCTACCACTCAGTGGATTTGTAACTGGCTGACTGACCGAACCCAAAGGGTGCTCATCAATGGTTCCTCTTCATCCTGGAGAAGAGTGACTAGTGGGGTGCCACAGGGTTCTGTCTTGGGCCCGGTCTTATTCAACATCTTTATCAACGACTTGGATGATGGACTCAAGGGCATCCTGATCAAATTTGCAGATGACACCAAACTGGGAGGGGTGGCTAACACCCCAGAGGACCGGATCACACTTCAAAACGACCTTGACAGATTAGAGAACTGGGCCAAAACAAACAAGATGAATTTTAACAGGGAGAAATGTAAAGTATTGCACTTGGGCAAAAAAAATGAGAGGCACAAACACAAGATGGGTGACACCAGGCTTGAGAGCAGTACATGTGAAAAGGATCTAGGAGTCTTGGTCGACCACAAACTTGACATGAGCCAACAGTGTGACACGGCAGCTAAAAAAGCCAATGCAATTCTGGGCTGCATCAATAGGAGTATAGCATCTAGATCAAGGGAAGTAATAGTGCCACTGTATTCTGCTCTGGTCAGACCTCACCTGGAGTACTGTGTCCAGTTCTGGGCACCACAGTTCAAGAAGGACACTGACAAACTGGAACGTGTCCAGAGGAGGGCAACCAAAATGGTCAAAGGCCTGGAAACGATGCCTTATGAGGAACGGCTAAGGGAGCTGGGCATGTTTAGCCTGGAGAAGAGGAGGTTAAGGGGTGATATGATAGCCATGTTCAAATATATAAAAGGATGTCACATAGAGGAGGGAGAAAGGTTGTTTTCTGCTGCTCCAGAGAAGCGGACACGGAGCAATGGATCCAAACTACAAGAAAGAAGATTCCACCTAAACATTAGGAAGAACTTCCTGAAAGTAAGAGCTGTTCGACAGTGGAATTTGCTGCCAAGGAGTGTGGTGGAGTCTCCTTCTTTGGAGGTCTTTAAGCAGAGGCTTGACAACCATATTGTCAGGAGTGCTCTGATGGTGTTTCCTGCTTGGCAGGGGGTTGGACTCGATGGCCCTTGTGGTCTCTTCCAACTCTATGATTCTATGATTCTATGATTCCTCTGAACCCCTAGAAAGACAGGATATGGAAATTTGGGTCCATCACACTGCACACTATTGTTGGTCCTTTATTACATCAGCTTCCTGACCAGCAAATCTCTTCCCAACATGAGTTTGCATGTACACCAAATGCAAAGGTCAATTTGTAGCCAGAATGTATAAAGAAGGATTAGTGGGGAATTTAGATTCTAGTCCTCAGGATGGCAGGATGCACCTTTTAATTAATTAGAGAGCATCTTTCCTGGCTCGCTCCTCAACAATTATCCAGACAGAAATTGTGCGTAATCAAACGCGGCAGAAAGGTTCCCATATATTTTACGCCGGTCATCAAACACCACAAGACATGTTTGAATTTGTAGCCAGAGATGGACTATGAGGTTGCAGCCAAAATAATGAGTAAAATAAAGAAAAGGACATCCCTGCAGTAAATTTTAGAGTGGAACCAGGCCAACATCCTTGGTGTTGGTGGCAGAGAAGGGGATAGATTTATCCCTCTGTTGGCACAAATACTGATCTGCGGGACAAAGGGGAATTTAATTATGCCTTGCTCTGTTCATGGGGGATGCTAGCCTAAATGAGAGGCCATGGTCTCCTTGCCCTCAAAGATAGGGGAAAGCTTAGTAGAGCCGGGGTGGAGGGTTGCAAAGGTGGAGGCAGAAATCAATGGTACTGGTATGATTACAGGATCCCTGCCAATCTCCAAGTGGTGAGAGATTCCAGGGGGTTCCAGGCACTTACCCAGAGGAGATTTGCTGTGTCTTTAGGATATATGGTTTTATTTACATATATATGCGACATGAGATCACAGGTGGAGGGGCTCACAGTACTAACAGCCCACTAATGCTTTCAGCAGGCACCAAAAATAGCACAACAAAGGCGCCTGCCTTGTGTCAGCAGGCAGGCAGGCAGTTCCAAAGTTTAGGTGCCACAGCACTAAAAGATTGATTTCTTAGAAATAGGGAAGGAGCATTTTGGGCCACCTGTAACAGTGCCAATTCTGGAGATCCAGATGTTCAAGTGGGTAAGGTGATCTTGCAGGTAAATAGAGAGTTGTATCCAACACCAGTCACTCAGAGTAGACCCATTGCGATTAATCGGTGACTTCATAGGAGGCTTATTAGCAGAAGTTGGACGGCCGTCCTTCAGAGATTCGCTACAACCAAGCTTTGGGCTGATTCATATTCTACAACCTTTTAAATGTGTCTCTGGGGAGGTAGGGGTTATTGTTTTGCTGTTTTATTTCAACTATTTCCTTGCCTTTATCCTGTATTTTATTCTGTGAACCGCCCTAAGATCTTATGATGAAGGGCAGTATATTATTATTATTATTATTATTATTATTATTATTATTATTAACCTTTAGCTGTGACTACAAGGGGTTGGACTCGATGACTACAATTCCATGATTCCATCCTAAGTCCAGTATTGCTGATGGGTCTGCTCTGAGTAGGACATAGTTGAATAGAAGCCTGTATGATAAACGCCACAAATAAAGAACCTTACCCATGTCAGAACTCTTAGCTGCATGATTATTTGGAACTTTGGAACAGTGCTAATAGCACGGTGTGGGCAAAGACCATGCAAAGAGGCTTGCTAATGCTCTAGGTTAGGTCTTTTATCAGAAACGTTACAGATGTCGGTTACAAGTAGACGGACATCATGGAACAATTGCTCCAGTATGTGGCTAATTGCTGGCGGCAGAGTCCCCTTAGGAGCCTTTGAGCAAAAAAAGAGAGGGAAAAATCATTCCTGAACCGCAGAGCTTTTGATGCACTTCTTATTCATTCTTTCCTCATTTATAAGACAAATAATTTTGAAGATGTATCTAAAATTACTTTACAACCTTTTAATCACTGGAAACTGTGCATAATTACTCTACCTGTGCTCAGGTGCCAAAAGCTGCTGTGAAATACTTGGCTGCTCAACATGTGTGGAGGAAATGCTTCAATTCTGGATTAATTAAAGTGGGTTGTGTTTTTTTTAACCCTATTCCTGCCCATTAACAGCCTCCATGCTTTTGCTATGGATGGTCATTATTACAGACAGAAATAGGAACATAAATTTTTGGATAATGAAAATGTCAGCCAGAAGAGCAGTTGATCATACTGTGTGCTGATACGGTCAGACCTCCCCCCACCCTGCTGTCTTGCTCCCCCCCTCAAAATTTGCTTCTGAAAGACTAAACTGGAAAGCAAAAACACACCCTTTTATTTGTAGAGATCCACAAGACATACTTTAAAAAGGTGCCAGAGTCATAGGGCATTCTCCTTAAAAAATCATCAGATACATACATGTCTTCTCCTATCTCAGCATAACACACTACAAACACTTAGCCACAAAAGTTGATATTTTTATTGTGTGGGGGGGGGCAGTATAAAACCAAATTATTGTTATTTGTATTTACAATGAAACATTGACAGTAATATGTGGATCTGGGGAAGCTAGAGTGGGGAGAGGAGGCAAATTTTCAGTTAATTATTGGGAATAGCGACTTGGCTGCTTACCTTAATGTTATGAGGTGGCTGAGATAGAAAGGTGTCCTTTCTCTGATTTTTAAAAACATTTTTGCATCACTTTCCAGTAGGCTTCCTGGAATGCCCACAGAAAATGTGGGTGAAAACAGGTTAGAGTGACATGAGTCAGGAATAGGCAGATTTTTTATCCATCTTGCATTTTAAAACAAATAAATAATAACTCTTGAAATAAACCCACTATACCTCCCAAGCTTGTGCCATGGAAGGACATTTTAGGAAATGATGTGAGGTTGCTGCCACAAGAGCAGAGACCTACAGGCTCCTCAGCCTTCTGATAACGTTAATGACTATCTCAGCACCCAACACTACCATCCCCAATTCTGAAATGCCACCAAAAATGTCCTTCCCTTAACAAAAGAGGCAGGAAGAACAAATCGGTACATAAGAAGAGCCTGCTGGACTGATCCAATGGCTCTTCTAGTATAGCACCCTTCTCACAATGGTCACTGTGGAAAAAAGTCAAGGTTTTTAAAGGGAACAACAGGTTGTACTGGAGTAATTTAAATCAGAGGTGTGCAATCTTTTTCAGTCAACCCTCTGGGGTGTGGCAGCTGCAAGGAGGACCAGATGAAATTGTGGGCAGAGTGACTCTGGCCTTGGCACAAGAGGTGAAAAGAGAGCACATCCCAGCCATGCTGAAATCAGAGATTTTGATTTACACGCTTAGCTCTACATGATCACAGTTCACCAACGCATTCCAGCCAGGTAAAACCACTTAAGGATGGAGATAGGCACAAAGAGAGAAGAGGCTTTGGAGAATCACATTTAGCCTGAGGTTTCCCCCTTTATTAAAATGCGTCAAAATAGGGTTTCCAACCACATATTCTGAAAGAATGTGGAGATTAAAATATTGATTGAAATATGCATTGACAAACGATTTTGTTTATTTAGTTAAAAAGAAAAACTATCCACAGATCCATGTAGAAATAGAACAAAATTATGGTTTTCTAAAAATTCATATAGCCAGGATGGCTATGCTTTGGTTCCATGGCTGAAGGCAGGAATGCTTCTGAATACCAGTTGCTGGAAACTACAGGAGGGTAAAGGGCTCTTGGGCTCTGCTTGTGGGTTTCCCATTGGAGCATCTGGTTGACCACTGTGAGAACAGGAGGCTGGACCAGATGGGCCACTAGCCTGATGCAGCAATGCTCTCTTTATGTTCTTATGCTTGTGAAAGTGACTTACATGGGTCAGAAGTAGACAGATTTGTCCATCCTTTGTGCAGGTGTTTGTTTTGTGAAGCTGCTTCTAAAGGAAGCTGTTCGCCCTTCTGAGCTTGCCTCTCGCTTTGCTGGGGAAGCATTTAAAAGTTGACACAGCTAACACATTTTGATTCTATTCCACCTTAATGCGTGATGCGGCATTGAAATCCAGGTAGAAAACATACTTTTTGTATTAAACTTTTACTGCTTAATGAATTTAGTGTTTGGTCTATAAGCTCCGGTGGTGTCTCAGCTGTTGATTAGTTTTATGAGCTAAAGCACCTTTTGATGCATGGCGTGAAAGGTGCTATAAAGATAGTCTATGGGATGGTGGTGCAACTCTAAGCGGAGCAGCATCCCTTGAATATTCATTAAATCATTAAGTAATAAAATGATATGGAAAGAGATATAGTTATGAATAATCCCCCCAGGGAGGAAATCTTCACTTTGGGAATTGCTGTTCACTTATTTCATTTTAAAGAGAGAGAGAGAGAAAAAAAATCAAAAGCTATCAAATGCAAATCTCTGATGACTTTCCGCTTTCGCAGCAAGGAAAATGACAAGCCGAAAAGGACTTGCTGGATGAAGAGGAATGCACACCTTTCCTATGTCTGGGTTGCCAAAGGTGATCCATTTGGCTCACAGAGAGGTGGGAGGGTGCTGGTTTTTAAAAATGCAGGTTTGGGGCTTTAATTCATTACGGATTAGGAAGGAAGAAAAAGTTACTTTCCCTGCCCTTTTGATTGCCCTTCCCCCGTCTCTGAGCACAATGCCTGTTTGCACATCCGTATAAAGCAAATTGCCCATTTTTCTTCTTAATCAGGCAAACAATGCACATCCAAACTCATGTTTAAAAGATCAGCTGTAAAAAAAAAGTGTGTGTTGCCTGCACCACACATATCTATTTTTCTGAATTAATCAGAATCTCGATTCTTCATACCTGGAGCTTCTTTTGTAATAACCTTTGAGGTGGGTAGGTGGGCAGGCAGACAGCCAGATCTCCTTGACATAAATAAGAATAAGAATAAGAATATCAAATGTTTAGTTTGATACGGTCAGTTCCAACTGACATAAGCACCTGTGCTTCAGTCAACGAAGCACCTCCCATCTCCTCACCCCCTTTTCATGCCAAGAAAAGAAAGTGTAAATTGGTGGCAGAGAATGGAGAGGAGGAACAACAATAGGAGGGAAGTTGGGGCAGAAAGGCTTGTCCACTGCTTAGAAAGCACAGGTCCAAGTTATTTTCTGCTTGTCTTTTGCTATCTAGGCACAGGCTCAAGCAGTTTTGCCTTTGTCCCACCGCTTTCCCCCAGAAAACCTGCTCTTTAGCACTAAATCGGAACAAATGGTGATCTGTGACAAACCTGGTGGTCGTTTGTTCCAAAGCAGTGTTAAACCACAGATTTTCCTGGTGGAAAGTGGCGGAGTAAAGGGAAGTGTGATAATAATAATTTACTGACGACAAATGGAGCAGAAATAGTATATGATATGAAAGGTAAACAAACAGAGAGGGGTTGTGTTTCAGGGTTCGGGCCTAGATGGGAGGAAACACTTCCAGAACCACTTTTCCAGCCCAGTTCCTTCAACTGTCCAATCTCAGCAGTCTTCCTCCCTGACAGCTAACTCCCAACTGGCTGCTGGGATAGCTCAGTCGGTAGAGCATAAGACTCTTAATCTCAGGGACATGGGTTTGAGCCCCACATTGGGCAAAATATCCCCGCATTGCAGGAAGTTGGACTAGGTGATCCTTGTGGTCCCTTCCAACGCCACGTGGTGGTGTATTGATCTGTTATTATGCAGTATTCTTCACCATAGCCAAGATCTTCCTGCTATTTCCTCACAAGTCAATCATGTTTGGAAAAGATCCCCTACACCACTCTTTAAAAGCCTCCTGCTTTCTCCTTCAGTTCCTTCCTGTTCCGTGTGGTTGGGGAAGTAGTGATAAATTGCTCCTTAATGTTTTCCTGATCTTGTGGGAAGAAGAGAGCTTGGATTACCCTCGGTGCTTCGTGGGGAGAGGGGTCTTTCCCAAGCTCTTTAAAGAATCAGGACCGGGCTTTTTGAGCTGGGCCTAGAAACGGAGGGAGGAAATGGAGGAAGCAAGTTCGTTATTATGTGGCAACAACAGCTGAGAATAGAAAGGAAGGGGATAAAAGGGAAAGCTGTTATAGGTGGAAGAAGTGCATGTAAAAGGGCCCAGATGGAGGGATGAACGCTGGGGAATGGGGGGGGGAGTGAGGTATGAGTTTATTCTTTTTAATATATATATATATATTAAACATACTCATGGGGGGGTTACCCCTGCTTTGTGATGCCATAAACTATTAAATAATCCATCTTTGGTCTCATGTTTGCATGTATGTTGCATTCTTGCTTTATCCCGGAATCCAAAGAAATAAGACCCAAGTTCTTTTCAAGATCATCAATAAAAAGATGTGTGTGGTGGCAGAAATCGGGAAAACCAGATATATTTTATTTTGTTCTGTATTCTTTTGCACTGCATATAATGTATTCATGTCTATAAAAAGTGTGTGTTTTTAAGGATAGTGCAGGAATTATATGCCATGCTACCTCCCCCTCCCCCATATAGGTCGATCGGTAAGCTTTTTCTAAGTCAAATGTGCCCAGAATTATGCAGGGGCCCAACTGCTAGAGAGAAGAAAAAAAACATGCGGTAAATGGTTGCTGTAATAAGTCCTGTTCCATTGAAAGGAAATAAAACCTGAGTATTAATGAGGTATAATTATATATTTAAAATCTTTTCTCCCTTGTGCGGTATACAGAATTAATGCCAGTAAACTCACAAACTGCAACATTCTACTCCATTACATCTGCAATGATTAGAGATAGTTTGAACATCTGGCATATAATCTGTGATAGAAAACAGCATTCTGCACTTTAATGGACGTCTGGAGGCTACACATATCTGATTTTATTTCTCCCGCTTAACTCTTTCCTGGAAAGTGGAGATTTGATGCCTCAGCACCTTCTTTCCCTTGAATGTTTTGAGGAAAGTTTCTTCTTCTTCTTCTTCTTCTTCTTCTTCTTCTTCTTCTTCTTCTTCTTCTTCTTCCCACTTTGTTTTCAAATGTTCTGCTTTTCTGACTTTTGCATTCACTTCCTGGGAACCTCAAGATTAGATTGCGGGTCTTCCTTTGAATAGCATTCAAGAATTGTGATTGGTTCAGAATGCAGCAGCTAAACTTCAAAATGTCCAACTGAGACTTATAGCTGGAATTGTGTATGTGGGCATGTTTGTGCACACACGCATTTGTGAGGGTCATGAAAATGGAGAGCTCAATTGAGTCACACAATTTGGGACTAGTTTCACAGGTGGGCTAGTAGCCCTAAATGACTCAGGTGCCATATATCTGACAGACCTCCTCCTTCCCTACAAACCCTCTCGGGAACTGAGGTCGGCAGAGGGGGCCCTCAGATGCTTGCGGTGATGGTGGTGGTGATGGTGATGATGGCCCTTCTCTGTGGTGGTCCCTGAGCTGTGTAACTCTCTCCCCACAAAAGTGCACCTGACACCTTCATTGTACAACATCTGGAGAATGCTGAAGACATACCTCTTCACCCTGGTTTTTGACACTTGAGGTGTATACAGTGGATGCTTGGGTTGCAAACGTGATCCATGAAAGAGGCACATTCACAACCCACAGCGGTGCGTCTGCGCACGCACAGGTTGCAATTTGGCATTTCTGGGCATGCGCAACCCCCAAAATCTGGAAGTAACCCGTTCTGGTACTTCCGGGTTTCGGCGGGTCCATAACCCAAAAAAAACCCCGCAACCTGAAGCATCTGTAACCCGAGGTATGACTGTATTTTCAGGAACCGCCTTGTTTTTATTGTTTTAAACTGCTTTTAATGTTGTATTTTGATGCTGTAACCCACCCTGAAATCTTAGGGTGAAGAGCAGGTGATATAAACAACATTTATGTTTAGACAAGTCTTTTCAGACATGTAGCATTTTGGTGTACTCTTCGATCTCTTTTTAGTTTATTACTGATTTTATCTTCTGCATGTTTGAAAGAGCATTTTTATTGTTTTTCCTGATAATTTTACTGTTTAATTCTCTTTGCACACCACTTTGAGGTTTGTTTGTTTGTTTGTTTGTTTGTTTGTTTACATTCAAGTGGTGTAAAGACATGATGATGATGATGATGATGATGATGATGATGGTAGCAGATTATGAATTGCACCACATCCATTAAGGCTGAAATCCTCAGCCCAATGGGGTTAATGAGTGAGAACAAGTGAATTGAATTGGACTTACTTCTGAACAGAGGTGGTTAGGAATGTAATGTTAAGTCTTTAAAGTCTTAAATTTCTCTGTGTAGATTCACCCACCCAGGAAGCTGCATTATGCTGAGTCAGAGACCACGGGCGGATCTTGCTCAGTATTGTCTAAAATGCCTGGTACTGGCTTTCCAGACTTTCAGACAAGAGTCCCTCCCAGCCCTGCCTGGAGATTTTGGGGGTTGAACCTGGGCACAACATGCAGAGCAGATGCTCTACCACTGAGCTATAGCCATTATATATTTCATAATTTGGTTCTGTTTCATAATCTCATACATGCTAAACTTGCCTGTCTCTGCTAAGGTTTCTGCTATCCTTACATTTTTGATGTCCCCAAAGTACAACTCCGCTAGAGCTTGACTGGCACTGAGTTTCATTGAAAAAATTAGATTCTCTCTCTGCTTGTGTAGGGGTGTGTTTTGCCCCCGAGCTAAACAGGCTGGGCTTTCACCCTCCCATGTTCTATGGGGAGCATCAAGAGCCTTCAATAGAAAGAGAAGAGAAGGTGACAGCTCTTGCTCCATCTTATTTATTGGACCATTATCTCACGCCAACACCTAAGAAAGGACTTGAGACTGGGCTCTATAAACTGGAATTAAGGCTGATTGAATGACTAGCTTCAGAAAAGATCAGTGCCACTGTCAAAAGGGGCTCAGGAAAAGTGGAGGAGGGAGAAAATAAAGTGCACGTTACCCTTGAACAGACAGAAGAAGAATCTCAGGAAGGCGTTCATTTGCTTCTTTTCGTTGCCTAAAGAAAACTTGGGGTAGGTGACCAAATTTATTAAAAATGTAAATAAAAAGCAGTCAGAGGAAAGGGCATCAGCCACACCAAACTTCACTCTGCCTCTTTTAATTGTGGTGTGCATTTTTAGAGGAGGACCTCAGAGAAGAGATGTTGCACAGGGGCTGAGCACCCAGTGTGCAGGCAGAAGGTCCCAGGTTGTGGGGGGAAACCCAATCACCTTAAATAAGAGTTTTTTTTAAAGTGAATTATTTATTTTTTACTTTCTGTATTAAAACCACTTAATATATCACAAATCTCTAAAATTAACGCAGAAATAGGAAGGAGCAGATTTAATAATAAACACATGTGAAATGACCATGGTTCAAGAACTAGACCGAGTCATTCATTCATAATCCAAATATAGAAGGCTCCATATCATTTCCAAAAGATGCTCAAACTTTGGCAGTTATCCAGAGGAAGGGAATTCTATAGTTAAGGCATCGTTGTCAGAGAGTTAGGTGGGGGAGAGGTTTATGGCCCATCAGGTCTTGTGTTTCTGATGCTTATGGTTTAGCAGTGAGTTGACCTGAAATGCGAAATGTGCTTTTGGATGAGATTGTTTTGCACATACGGAAGAGCATGCTCCATTTGAGAACATACTTTGGGTTAAATTAATCCTTGTAATATAATAACCTACTATGACGTGAAGGACTTAGTCAGCTCTAATGGTGTAATGAAAAGTTACAGTTACCAACCATCACAGGATTGGGAATGCTTGTAATTATCCTAAATGCAGGTGCAATAAGGCTTCCTTTGAGCCTCTGGACATTTTTGGAATGGTTGGCTGGGGGGTTAAGAAGTTTTAATGGATTCTTTACCAATGTGCAGCCACAAAGCCACATAGACGCACACACACACTATCTTAATGCAAAGCAAGTGTGCTAAGCTGAGGATAATCGCTGCAAACTTGCACTAACTAGGAACATGTGGAACACATCAACCTGTTGAGTTGACTTGATTCATGCATTGTTGGTAAGTAGTGTGTGCTGGGCAGAGCTTGGAGGCAGACCCAGCATTGTGGGAAAGAGAAGAACACTTTGCCTTGCAGGAACCAGATTGAACTCATTAGAGCAACAGTGATTGGGATTGTGGCTCTTCTAAAAGTCAAGGCTGTGCTTGATGGAAAACCCTGAGCATCTAAGCCTTAGAGCTATTTGTGATTCAGGATCCTTTGAACACACACACGTGTCTGTTGTTAGTAGGTCCCTGCCTAGAAAGTTTCAAGAAGATGTGGAAGAGGGAGACGTGAGGGCTTTTGAAAGGACTGTGAGATTTGACTTTGCTTCCATTATGCTGAGAAGTTGTGGGCAAGGAAAGGTTGGCATGCCTGTGTTAAACTAGCCCCCCCAGTTCAACTGAAAGAGAAAAGCTTATTCCCCCCACCCCACCCAATGTATTTATTTAACAAGATTTGTATACTGCTTGAGGGTAAGAAAACTTCCAAATAATTTACAAAACTAATTTAATTTTTTTTTCTAAAAAGAAAAAGTTAAAAACAGGTATATAAAAACTTTCAATTTCTTTGTGTTTTAATTCAGTATGATACTTGTTCAGGTTGTTGTTGTTGTTCTTTTGTATTTTTCCCCTAATCAGGAGCTTTGCTAGGGAAATGGCCCATAAATATCTTAGACTGGGATTGCTGGCCATTGGCTGTACTAGCTGGGTACAACATTTGGAGGGGTGCAAGTTAGCTCCACCTTCCTTGGGTGGATGCAGGGAGGGATGGTTAGATGTACAACAACATGTACATAAATTCTAAATTATTTAATACTGATGATCAAGGTGCCTGGCCTGCTCTAGGACTGTGTTTTGTGCTCATGTTTTTAGAACACACTTTATTTTTATTTGCGTGGTTGTAAGATGTGGTTAATTGTTTTTAATGTTGTAATCTACCCTGGGACCTTAGAATGAAGGGCTTGTAATAATACCTATTATTATTGTTTGATTTTTTGGGCGCCATCTGCACTATACATTTAAAGCAGTATCATACCATTTTAAACAGTCAAAGAATCCTGGCAAATGTTTGCTAAAGGTCCAACTCTCTACCTCTTCTTCCACCTCTGGTTTTGCTGGCCCTGCCGACTGGGGAACTACCATGGGAAATTTGCTCTTAGGAGGCAGGGTGCCCTCCCCATGATGCCCAGCAACAAATGGGCAGAACCTTTCCCAAAGATTTTGCTTGAGCTTTCCCCACCACCAGCTTCTTCATCCTCCTCCTCACCTGACAGATCCTGCCAGCCCTGATTCATCCTGGGTGGTGCCGTGGGGCACATGGCAGCAGTGAGGCCAGCGTGGTGCAAAAGTGGGGGCAGGAGTGCCAGATTGGCTCTGTGGTTGGGTTCGCACCACACTGACCTTGCCCCACCCCATTTTTGTTATGGTATGATGCAGCGGCTAAGCTGGAGGGAGCTTTGGTGAGTGGCACAGCCCTGCCACGTCATCTGCTACTACCTGGCAGCTGTTTTCAGACATTCCAGTGAAAGCCTATAGATCAGGGGTAGGTAGAGAGTGGTGCTCCTTATCTCCTCAGGCCGCCTACTTGCCCACAGAGAAATGAATGCCTGGAAAGTGTGATTGTTGCTGGCTTCCTGCAGGTTCGGCTCCTACATTTTAGTACATTGTTGCAAAAGCTTCCTCAAGAGGCAAAATAAAAATAGATAAAATAAATAGCAACAAATCAGTTGTCAGGCTTCTAATTCCTCTGCTTTGCAAACGGGCAATAAAGTAAGCATTTTGCTACTGTGTAATTTCTTTTGATCCTTTGGAACTTTACTAAGACAGGGTGGTGTGCTGCTCTGGTTTCTTAGTCATACTGGACACATGATCCGGAGAAACTGTGGACAAACGCCTGCTCCCTTGGCCTGTAAAACAAGATGAGCACTGCAACCCCAGAGTCATTCGCGACTGGACTTAACTGTCAGGGGTCCTTTACCTTTACCTTTTAGTGGTGGCTATGGATATTCAACTTTTAAAAAGTCTGGAGTGGCGACATCTGTCCTTTTTCTGTTGTTGCAGGACAAGTACATTTAGTCAATAAGGTTTTCATAAATACTGGGTGTATTTTACATGTTTGCATTTTGTATGCTTTTATGATAGTAAGCTGCTTTGAGATGTTTTGTGTAGTAAGTGACTAATAAATGCTTTCTGCCGCCACCATCCCTTATATCCATGCCCAATCACTGAGTTCTTGCAGGAGTCGCTGTTAGTGGTTCCCCAGAGCTGGGGTGCATGACTCATAGCCACCAGGAGCCAAGTGTTTGGTGTTGTGGTCCCGATTTCATGGAATAGAACTCCCTTCCATATCCCTCAGAAGGCAGTGGACTCTCCTTCATTGGAAGCTTTTAAACAGAGATTGGATGGCCATCTGGCAGGGATTGTTGAGCTGTGATTTCTGCATTGTAGGGGGTTAGGCTAGATGACCCTCAGGGTCCCTTCCAACTACAGTTGCACAATTCTAGTTGACACCTGACACGTCTCCTCCCTGTTGAAATTCTAGCCCTCACTGAAGGCTTTTAAACAAAAAATTCCAGCAGGCATTTTAACCGAGTTCTGATTTTATAACTTTAACCAATTTTTAATTGCATTGAATTGAGTTCTTGTACACCACTTACAGGCTGTATAAAATGGTTGAAATATTCAGAGAATTATTTCCTGGAGGGAATTTTCACAGCATTCCTTTTCTTCGACTACTTGACTCAACATCAGCCACAGAGATGGCCTCAATAGGTAGTGCAGTGTCCCTTTAAGTACACAATCCTTATTTCCAGGGAAGCACCACTCTGATGTAAGAAATTCTTGTCCTCCTTTCACAGTTGCTCACACGCCCCCATGTGGGCAAGAAGAGATATAGTCACAGGATTTCCAAGTAGGAAGAGCCCACAGTTGTAATTCCATTTCAGCAGGTCAGGGTTGCCTCATTAAGGATTCAGGGAAGATGCCTTGCCCCACATCTGCCTATTCATTCACTTTGGCCTGCAGAACTTACCTTTTGCAAGTGCCGTATCATATTTGTTCCACATTTGTGATGGGTCCACCTTTTAACGTGGCAAGATTCATGCTTTGGAACTCCCTGCCTGTTGACATTACACAGGCAGCTCTGTTGCAAAACATCGGACCTCCAGATGTTTTGAGACCACAATTCCCATCATCCCTGACCACTGGTCCTGTTAGCTAGGGATGATGGGAGTTGTAGTTCCAAAACATCTGGTAGGCCGAGCTTGCCTATGCCTGCTTTAGATGCCTGCTGGAAGCTTTTATTTCAGCAAGCCTACATTGACAATTACCTATATTCTTTTTTAATATAAATTTACTGGTTTTATTGATAATTATTTTATGTATATTTGGTGAGTCTTTAAATCATTTCATGCATTTTAGGCGGGTTTTCTCTACAATTTTATTGTGTACACTGCTTAGAGAGCTTTGTGATTTAATATATATGGAATAATAACTAAGAGAAGGATAGCATGTTTTCTCTCATGGTGACATTTCCTTGTAAGAGCAATGAATCAAATGATTGGACAACTTCACTCTTACTTCCAGCAAGAGCTTGATAAACATAAGGAGAGCTCTGCTGGTTCAGACCAAAGGCCCACCTAGTCCAGCATTCTGCTGTCACAGCCACCACATGCCTGAGGGACTTCTCAAGAAGGACATGAACACAATCACAGTCCCTCAGTCGACTTCCCCATCAACTAGTATTTGGAGTCATATTAACAACTGGGAAACAGTTTACTGACAAGATTGCCTTACCCCGTATACAGCCACTCCACCACTGCGATCTGCCAAACTGGCACTATTAGAGGTACCACAAAATACTCATTCCACATTGGTAAGAAATTGGTAAGAAATCGTTTAGTGCAGGAGTCAGCAAACTTTTTCAGCAGGGGGCTGGTCCACTGTACCTCAGACCTTGTGGGGGCCAGACTATATTTTTTTTGGGGGGGGATGCAAGAGCACCACGAGCCCTGGTGGCTGCTTACCTATGTCTTGAGAGTGGCAGGGGCTGGCGGTGGCGAGACGATGAGTGGCATGCAAAAGGGCTCCGGAGAGGGGCTGCTTAAAATGGCGGCTGCTTGAGCACTGCTGTTGCTGGCACCAACAAAGCCCAGCCCCCTTCCTCATCTAGGCAGGGCACGGAGAAGCCAGGAGGAGGGAGGAAGGAGGTGCCACCACCACCACCGCCATCGTGTGAGGGAGAGGAAAAGAACGTGTGTGCTGGCGATCCACGCAGCGATTCCCAGACCATCCATGGGCCAGATCCAGAAGGCAATTGGGCCTGATCTGGCCTGCAGACCTTAGTTTGCTGACCCATGGTTTAGTGTGGTAACTCACCCACTTTGGAACTCCTTCCCTGTTGACATCTGGCAGGCACCTTTACCATGCTCTTTCCAAAGCCTGCTTAAAAAACTTCTGTTTGGGCAAAGCCTATTCAGACATGTGGAATGTTGGCTTATATTTTTCAATCAGGTTTTTAGCTTATCGTTGTTGTTTTTAAAAAATAATATTTTAACTATTTCTATTCTTAACTATTTTTTATTCTTTCTGTGTATACCTGTGAGGTTTTCTTACAGTCAAGCGGTATATAAATCTGGTGAGATAAACAAATAAATGGGTGGTATCCAACTAGATTCTGCTCAGATTAGACCCTTTGGAAGATTAGGCCCATGTTAAGTCATTGCCATCAATTTTAAGGGGACTATTGCTCATTGTCTCTAAAGCTTGGAGGCAATATTGTGCCAACATGTCTAGCAGCCATTGAAAGCTTAATCTTCCATGTTTTTCTCCATACATTTGAGGCTTTGTATATGAATACTGTCCTATCCATGCTTACCCAGGATTAAGACTCACTAGACACAGTTGGGTTTATTTCTGAGTAAACATGCATAGTATTGCACTCCATGCATCAACTCGTATTCAATGCCCATGGTCTAGGCATTACCATACCAGACTTAATTTGGGAGTCAAAGTCTGAATATCAGTTTGGAATAACATTAATGAATTTGCATCTCAGGAAGGGATCTTGGTTTCTATTAATAAAGACATCAGTGGAGGCCAGTGGAGAGACTGTGCCTATCTGCCTTCTCAGATGGTAGACACTGGCTCATTAGCCTTAAAGCATATCCACTTGATAAGCCTACTTATTCCATATAGAAAGAATCGAGAGGAGAGACAACCCAAATGAAGATGCCAGAATGAACTCATTCATTATTAACTGCTTCCTACACGCAGAGAGAGGTGCATTTTGACTTATGTACAAAAAGTGAGCAGCAGAAAAATGAGCAGCCGCAGAGAAGAGATAAGTCAGGTCTTAACTGACAGAAGCGCAAAGGCTTCCCATCTCCACCATGCCTGGAAATGCTATCTAAGGAGACCCTGCTGCATCAGGTCAATGGCCAATGGCCCATCTATTCTGTCTGTTATTCTTAGAGGTGGTGCACAGGAATGTTAACATGAGTCCCATAAATTTCCAGACCTATGGTCTGGATTATTCCCCTCCACAAACTTATTCACGTCTACATCTTTTTTCCAGAACATGGAATAAAGTGGTGGGCTAGGACCTGGGAGACCAGGGTTAAAATCACCCATGAAACTTGCTGTGACCAGTCACTGCCTCTCAGTCCAGCCTACCTCACAGGGTTGCTGTAAGGATAACATGGGGGGAAGGAGACCCATGAATGCCACCTTGAGCTCCTTGGAGGATAAGAGCAATGGATATAACCATAAAACTGATAAATAAGGAATAAACAAAATTAAAAGTCTCTCTCCAACCTGCCTGGACTATTATCCGTGACTTACTACGTGTCCACAGAAAACGGTAGAGACACCGTCGCAGTCTCTTTAGAAATAAATATCCTCCTGCAAGAGGAATAGCCTTGCAGTCTTCAAGCAATATTATTGACAATAAAAATATTATATAAAAAGAGATACTTTAAAGATGCAGTAGCTATGTCTGAAAATTAAATATCCCAGCCATTAATTTTTCCATCTCCAAATTACCGAAAAGCAACCGTCCACACTAAAGTCTAACCGCTTGTAAAATTGGATTTTTGAAGAGTAAGTCTCTCTTAAAAAAAAATAATAATAATGCTGGCCAAAGGGGGAAAATGAGTGCAGAAGGGGCTGTAGAGCATTGCTCTGAATCTGTCCCACACCCTGTTACAGATACCATGATTTGTGCTGATCACATCAGTGTTTTCACATACTGCGATTTAACAGAGCTGAGAGAGTAAACCCCACAAAATGTGGAACAGTGAATGATTCAGGGGGACATCCGGGTTAAGGGTTCGAATTTGCATAGGTTGCTGCACAAACTGGACTTCATCGAATTGAGGGCCACTTCTTTCACGCCTTCTTTAAAGTGTAGCAAAGCACCTGCCCACAAATCTACTTAGCAGTGGAGATGCTCGTTTTGCCTTCAGGCTCTCACCACATCAGTGTGAAACAGATGCAAGCATAAAAGTGCGCTTTGCAGTAGTTTCATGCATTCAAGTCCTCCTCACACATGGCCACATGGAGGGGCTATGGCGCAGTGGTCAAGAACATCTGTGCATACATAAGGTCCCAATTTCAATCCCCAATGGCATCCCCAGGTAGGACTCAGAGAAGACTCCCGCCTGAAATCCTGAAGAGCTATTGCCAATCAGTGTGGACAATGCTGAGCTAGATGGACCAGACTTCATTCAGTACTGCATTCCAGGACAGAGTCCAGAGAGTCTGCCAGAGCTTTCCATTAGGACAGACACTAAATAGGCATATATGTCATCATGACTGTTTCATCCTCTCCCCAGCAACCTTCAGTCACTCCATTGCCCTACCATTTCTAATCTAACCACAGTCATTGAAAACTCTTACTCAACACACACACACACACACACACACACACACACACAGAGTAAATGAAGAGTCCTCCTTGTACCTCATATGAAATTGTTTTTCACTCTAATAGTCACTTTTTAGGTTCTTCTTTAACTGGTTCTTACCTGTTTTGTGGTGCACAGAATACTCTAACCTGATTCACTGAAGAGTATTGGAGTGTTCCACTGCACTAGTATCCAGAAGTATTACTATTTACTCCTCTAGTACCCAGCAGCATATTACTGGATCCAGTGACCAGTGGTGTCACTGGACAGCAGTGATACTTTTCATCAACTGTTGCAGCATTGCCTTGGCCTACTGTGTTTTCTTTTTAGTACCATCATTTCTCCTCCTTGTCATTCTGCTGTCTGTGGGCTAAATTCCCCTCCGAGTTCATATTTAATCATGTTTACCTTAGTGGCTTTTTATTCTTAATTCCTGCCCATTTTTCTAACCTCTTTGAGATCCTTTGTGCTATTATTCTGTCCTCAGCGGCACTTGCAACACCTCCTAATTTACCATCATCTGCGAATGTAATTAATGTACAGTTTTCCCCATCCTTCAGATCATTAATAAAGATGTTAAATAAAGCAGTGCCTACTACTGATTATGTATTTGAAGGAGAGAGGAAGTTACAATGGGACGCAAGCGCGTCATAAATTATTGGCTGGGAGTTTGGGTTGCTGCATTCATAGTTGGCCCATTTGTTATGGATGCAAACACAAATCAATCATTTGGCCTCACATGCAAAGATTAGTCTATGTCTTCTACTTATGTTGACTGGAAACAAAGGCCATCCCAAGATGTTATGCTGCCTGATTGGCTGCACCACTCAAGCCATGAGATGCTTCTCCAGGATTCTCCAAATGTTTTACAAGAAGGTAGGAAACGGGAACCTAGGGAGCTGCCGAGTCAGACCATTGGTCCATCTAGCCCAATATTGTCTCCACTGACTGGCAGCAGCTCTCCAGGATTTCAGGCAGGAGAGTTTTCCAGTCCTTGCTGGAGATACCATTGGGGATAGAACTTGGGACCCTCTACTTGCAAGGCAGACATTCTGCCCGTGAGCTATGGACTTTACAGCAAAAAAGGGGGCTAGATCAGATGAGCATCATGGCAGCCTTGTGTCTCAGCTCCATCACTAAAGAGTCAAATTTCCTCTCTCTAAAAAAATGGTGGCCCTAAGTTTAAAGTCACTTAGTGGTATAATTGTTGCTGAAATGTTTTGCACCAGCAGAACATAGTTGCACAAGAAAACTGATAATCGGTTTGCTACTAATTTCATTGCACAATCTACTGTTTCCGCCAGTGCAACTGTTGCACAAGATTCCTCTCTTGTGAAACGTTAAATCTCACCCATCTGCTGGCACAAGAATCCTTGCTCTAGCAGCCAAAGGACCCTGGATACAGCACAACACCTAGACGCACCCTAGAGGCAAGCATGGATCTTAGTGCATGGAGGGTAGCAGAATGGTGTGCAATGGCATCACTCCTGTCATGGGCCAGGAGTCGGCTTCACCTGCTGAACAGCAGCCTGAAGGCAGGAGAAGGCAGAGTCACTCCACCTGCAGCTTTCAGCCTTCAAGGATACAGAGGAGAAGGCACTGATGAGAACCAGCTGGCTTCAGCCTTCTGAGCTACCAGCAGCAGTCAGATGCTGGCAACATTGCTGGTAGTTCCTGGCCCTACATTGCTGCTCCCTGCTCATCTTCATGCTTGACCCCATGATCATCAGATTCCCTGATCCTTGGACCATCTGTTCACCCAACCCTAGAAGTGGACCTGACTTTGGATGCTAACTCTGCTTCTCGGCAAGTACCCTCTGGTTGGCTGGCCTCCCGCTCCACTGAGCTCTGTATGTTGTTGCTCAGCCACGAGACGGTGACAACTCCCAACCTTTGGCTTATGTCAGAAGATATGTACAAGTTGTACAACCTTAGTCTTTCTCTTGGGACACTCTTCATGCAGGGAAGTGAGTGGACACAATTCCATACCCACACTAAGTTCATATTGACACATATGTTGCATGACTAAGACATGACTAAGATAGATGAGGGTATTTGGATCTGGGTTGACCTCTGCCCAAAGAGAAGGCAAACTAACCTGTGGGCTTTACTGTATAATAAGGTTCCAATTTATGCATCTAAGCAAAATGGCTGAAACACATGAAAGTTTCCTTATCCTGAGATACACCACTTGCCCACCTGACTCAGTTTCACTTGTGCTGGTTCACAGTAGCTATCCAGGGTTCCAGGCAGGGGCCTGTCCTAGCCCTATCAAAGACAGAGATCTCAAGTATTGAAGTAGGGACCTTCTGCATGCTAGGCAGCTCTGCTTCTGAGCTGAAGTTCTTTCATTTTGCAGACCATGACTACTCAACTAAAAAGCGTCTCAAAGCAGCGGGTGGCTTGCAGATGCATATCCCTTCATCTGAACCATCACGCCCAAGGGAGGAATCTGCTGGCTTGGTCTTATTCACTGCTCTTGGATGCCACCAGTACAGCTACTCAGAAGGTGGGGTTGCAGCCTTCAGATTCAACAATGGTGTTGATGTACCCTGAGCTTTACAAATTCTGAAATCCCCCAGACCGTACTAGTAAAACCAGTTGGAAATATAGTATGAACATCTTGGGAAATTTAACTGCTGTTTAAACTGAGACTCCATAAATGATGGCATATGGAAGACAATGGGCTGCAGCCAGAGTTCCATGGGGTTGAAATCCATGAACTGGATGGAAGGGGCAGAGACAATTTTCACCAACTCCTCCACATCCCGCCCTACGCCAACACAAATCGTCTTTGGATCAGCATGGGGTGGTGCTGGGGATTACAGGGGAATTGGCAAAGTATAGCTTCTCCAACTCCCCCATGGTAGCATCCAGTTCAAGGAACGAAACTGAATGTTGAAAGATTCAGGAAAGGTAAAAGAAAGGACTTCTTTATGCAGGACTATGGAACTCATTCCCACAGAAGGCAATGATGGCCACCAACCTAGATGTCTTGAAAAGAGGATTAGACAAATTCCTGGAGGAGAAGGCTATCAACATGTTTTGCCTCCATGGTTGGAGGCAGTAATACTTCTGAATTCCAGTTGCTAGAAACCACAGGAGATCAGAGTGCTGTCATGCTCTAATCCTGCTTGGCAGTTTCCCACAGTGATTGTTCTAAGGCATGGAGCCACATCTGTATCTTTGAGGACATTATGGTCCAAATGACAGTAAGTGGGAATGGCTGACCATCTCTCTCTCTCTCTCTCTCTCTCTCTCTCTCTCTCTCTCTCTCCTCTCTCGGTGTGTGTGTGTGTGTGTGTGTGTGTGTGTGTGTGTGTGTAAGTGAGAGAGAATGATTCCATGAGAAGAATAGGGGTTAGGTAGGACAGAAACAAAATAAGGTTGTATCCAACTATTCAGAAAAGACCCATGGAAATTACTGAACCAACGTTAGTCACACCCATTGACTTAAATGGCTCTACTCCAGGTAGGACAAGCACCTGGTAGTACTTTTAGACTGCAGGTGTCAGACCATGGTTGGACTACCGGTAAGTAGATAGGCGGTATTGTATAGTCTGTTTTGGTTTTGTTTTTTGTCTTGTATAAACTATCGTTTGTTAGAAAGCATGATTTTTCTGCTTTGCCTTGCCTAGATTGCATTTGATTGTTTTATTTTTCTGCAAATCACTCCGAAGGCCTTTTGGGGATGAAAGGTAGTATACAATTATGCAGATAATTATATTTTTGGACTGAATTAAATTTTTCGGGCCAGCTATCTGGATTGCAGAGCAAATGATTGGCAAAGATGGAGTTGTTGTTGTTGTTGTTGTTGTTGTCTTCCCCTCCCCTTTTTTTCTGTGTGATATGCAGTGTATATACTGCAATGTCCATCACTCCTGATGCTCATGTACAGCTGCCAGCTTCAGGGATAGGATGCCTCCAAACAAGAAGTTCTTTGGGGGGGAAAGCAATTGGCAGGTGGGCTGTTGCTTTCATATGCTGTTTGTAGACTTCTTGGCTCGTCCCAGGTGAAAACAGGATGCTGGACTCGATGGGCCATTGGTCTGATCCCACAGGGCTCTTGCAGTGCTCTTACTGCAATAACTGATCAGTTGTCATGTATCAGTGAAGCTTCTGCTGCACCCTTGAGCCTTGCCCTTATTGTTGTGACTGTAAAAAGGAGTGAGCCGCCCTCTACATTTTATTGGGCTCTTGTGCCAATTACACAGAGTATAACAGTTTACGCTGATGGAGCAACACTACCTACATTATTTCTCCAGTGAATCTATGGAAATCAAAAACCAACCTGTTTTAGTGGCCTCTAGCTCTTTCTTAATTCTTCTTACTGTTCATAAGAAAAATAATAATAATGCACTGGAAACCACAAAAGCAGCAAAACATTTCCCAAGGATGACCAATTATTTTTTTTGTAATATGTTTAGCATATGATTATTGACATTACTGGTTGTAACCAACTCCAAACATTTCCCCATTATGGTAGTGGCCAAGTCTCGATCTTCTCTATTCAGAACAGTTGAGGAGTGATATAATTGGCATTGTGGATGTCAGCAGCAGGGAATTTGGAGTTCTTTTAATGTCCTTTCTCCATTCAGTTGAGATTTGCTGTTCCTTTAACTATAAAGTCACTTAGCAGATTGGTAGACAAAGTTGCATTTTGGAGTCAGATTACGAAATACACCAGAATTGTTTCTGAAAAGCAGATTTGTATAACAAATTGGTCTCTCTCTCCACACACACAGACACATACATACAGTGGTACCTCAGTTTAAGAACAGTTCGGTTTATGAACGATTCGGTTTACGAACTCTGCAAAACCTAAAGTAGTGTCTGGTTTGCGAACTCTAACTCAGTCTAAGAATGGAATCTGAATGGTGGAAGGGCACTGGCGGTGGAAGGCCTCATTAGGGAAAGCACACCTCGGTTTAAGAACGGTTTCAGTTTAAGTACGGACCACTGTGTGTGTGTGTGTGTGTGTGTGTGTGTGTGTGTGTATCTGCCCTAAATAAGATTTCTGATTATAAACAAAGTTTATAAACTAAGAAATGTGTTTCAGGTATTAACACACATGACACTAAAAGCTGATGTGAACTTGTTGGGTAGGATCCAGACTTGCAGAGCAATCCTAGCTGCCAATCCAGGCTCTTCTGTGAGGAGGAGGGTGGAGCTGCACTGTTGCAAAGACCTCAACCTAAAAAGCAGTAGCACAAATGCTATTGCTGGTGATATATCTGCCAGTAGTTACCGCCATGTGAAAAGGATAGCAGGTGTGAGCTCATTTGCACTACCCCGCCCCCACATCATGTCTGTGGTTCCATCACCTTCAACTTATTCAGAAAGCAGACCTCTGCGTCTCTACTCCTCTAAGCTCCCCACACAACTTTGGGACATTAGAGTTCAAAGTTTTGGATGTGTGCACACATTTGTCATGAATGCACAATAAATGGATGTCTGGATCCATGAGTATGAAAGGTTCCTCACTGCAGAAGCTGGCTTTCCAAAACGTGGAAAGGCATGGAGCCAGTTACTTGGAGTCCCTCCAGACATCCATTTATTGTGCATTCATGATCAATTGTAGTCAGGATGCCAACAAGGAGGTCACACACAATCCCAGAACATGTTGCAGAAGGCACCTTCAATCAAGGTTCAGGCCCAGTAGACTCATGTCATCTATGCTTCTTGCATGGTAGTTGGTGGGTGAGAGAAGAGAGAATGGTTTATATCTGTATAGAAATCTGATGCTAGATCTTAAGGGGGAGTTTCCAGCTCTGAAATCCGTCATATCTGACAGTCATGGAATCTGACCCCCCCCTATGGTTGATTCTGTGGTTTCTTCCAGCAGTGGGCTTACAGGTTGGTGTGGAATGAAGGATGGGTTTCTGAGCCAGGACAGCAGTTCCTCCAATGCCCTGTGCTCAAAAATGGCACTTCATTTATCGAAAGCGTTTGCCTGCCTACCACGTGTATGACGATTTGTAGCTTCACCTTACAATATGGTGCGTGTGTGTGTGTGTGTATGGCATAAATAACCATGTGTTGTATAAATAATTACATGTAGGGACGGCAATAAAACACAGTAGACATATTAATACTTTTGACATACGAGAATGGAAATGCTAGCATTATTCTGCAAGTGAAGGGGGGCATTATATGTTGAATGGACTCACGTAGAGAACGTTTTCCAAAGTCTGCTCCCCCCTGGGGTTTTTTTTTTTCTTCTTTCCAGGTCACACTAGCATTATAGTTAGCAAATTGATAAGGTTCCTCCGTTAAGCTTTATTACTTCTGACATGAGCCTATGACACTTTATAAAAAGAAGTAATCCAGAACAATCTCTAGGTAATTAACACCTAGATAAACAAACATAAATTTCTATATTGCATTTATTTGGACTACCACTCAAATATGCGTGAACCATGCTTTTTTAATTAAAAGATAAATCTATGTGACACTTAGCCTCAAACTTAATTATTCAGCATAGTATAATAAAAAATACAGCCCATTAAATGTGTCTTGCTCTGTATTTCTGTATTAACAGCAAAACAGTTCACTCTGGGATCATTTAAATTTTCTTCCTCCTCTTTTCCTGTGATTTCCCTGTTCACCAAGGCTCGCTCACACCTTTTTTTTTCTTTTCTAAACATGACTTTAGCAACACCAACAAGTGAGGAGCAACAAAAATATTTTGGTGGCATTGTAATCCTGCCCTATATTATTCTAGAATCAAAACCACAGGTTTACGATTCTGTCCCAACACACCTATCCACAATTAATTAATTCAATTCAGTTTTCTTAATTTGCACCTTTTGAAGCAGGAAGCATTTTTTTTAAAAAAGGCAATACTTTGAAATTAGAACTTCTCTGAATTTTGCAAGGCAGTTCTCCAGTCAAAATAAAAAAATGCATACACTGGGGTAAATTATGCATGTAAATGCATATTTTAGTGAGAATAACATGCAGAAATACATTATATTAGGGGGAAATTCTAGCAAGAATGCAGTGGGGGAAAATGAGAAATGCAGAGAACAGAGATTGACAGATTCGCCAGATAAATGAAAGTCCTTTTCACACAGCACATAGTTAAACCATCAAACTCTCCCCCACAGGAAGCAGGTTTGGCCACCAACTTAGGTGGCTTTAAAAGAGCATTGGGCAAATTCCTGGAGGAGAAAGATGATGGCTACTAGCCATGATAGCTATGCTCTGTCTCCCTAGCTGGAGGGAGCAATGCTTCTGAATACCAATTGCTGGAAACTGCGGGAGGGGAGAGTTGCTCTTGTGCTCAGGTCCGCTTCTGGGTTTCCCCTGGAGGCATCTGTTTGGCCACTGGGACGACAGGATGCTGGACTAGATGGGCCATTGGCCTGATCCCAGCAGGCTCTTTTCTGATTCACAGATTCATGGGTTGTGCCAAGTACAAAGATCCCAAAATCAAAACCACTCTAGTTAAGAATAATTTTGTTCAGCTTAACAATACACAAGGTAATGGATTTTATTTTCCCGCCCTCCCTCTCTCTCTCTCCACTATGTGGTTAAAATACAGATGTTAAACAGATAGGAGAAGAATTCTGTTCCCCAGTGACACTAGACAGAGGGGTTATAGGCCTTATAAAAGTTTCAACAAGAAACATTATCTTAAAGCTGAGAGCAGCTTTCAAATGATAGGTGGAGAATGTCTTGTCAAGACATTCACCATCTGTACAGGAAGACTGCTGGTGTAGCTGAAATCTTCCTAAATGGTTTTTTTGTGAGATAATACTGTTTAATAATATTTGTGGATATTCTGCTTCCGAGAGCCAAGATGGGCTCCAGCTGCCACAAACCTTGATGGAAGGCCTCCTAGCTCAGAGCTCCTTCCAAAGGCCAAATGGACAGTTTTATCATAGGCTCCTACTGTCCATAGGAGGGTCTAGTGGAGATGGTTCACAATGATTTCAGTCAATATGTACACATACCATCTTGCCTTACCTCTTACTTGGGTTAGTGAGCCAAATCGTGAGCTTGAAAATGTCCATAGGCTCTGGGAAACAGCACAAGAAGCTGTGTATCGACCCTCCAGTTAGAAGTGAAAAATATTCCACTGAGGTTCACTGGTAAATCTTTCCTTTGTCATATTCTGAATAGGACCGTACCATATGCAAAGTAAAAAATGGCCAAAATAAAGCAAGGGCTGATCCTTCCTCCCCCAACTAATGCATTGCTTTAGTCTGATGGAGAAGTCTAGTGCTTTTTTCTGGGGGGCGCGCGCAGGGGTACGCATAGCCCTAAACATTTTGCGAATCTAACTGGAGACGAAACTAATTTTTTAAAAAATTAGTTTCTTCTCCAGCATGGTGAATTGTCAGTTTCGTTGCTACCCTCGATGGCAGCCTCATTTCCTATCACGGTCTTTCCTGAGTCTCAGACGGCATGAGAGTACCCCTAAATGTTGTGGATTTTTTAGGGGGGAAAGCACTGGAGAAGTCTAACTGGCAACATGACGACAGGCCTTTGTAGAATGCTCTCCTCAGGGAGGTTCGCCTGGCACTTTCATTACATATCTTTAGGCACCAGGTGCAAATGTCCCTCTTCAACCAGGTCTTGGGCTGATTGAGCAATCTGTGTCCTTTTAAATGTGTCAGGGTGAGTTATTGGTCTGTTTGTTTTTGCTATTATGGATGGGTGTTTTGTATTTTGTGGGTTTTTTATGTTGTAAACCTTTGGATGAAGAGCTGTATATAAATTTAATAAATACTAGTACAAGATAATAATACAAGATAAGGATATACTTCCAAGCTGTGTCCCATTGTTGGGTAATTTCCTGATATTAGCAATGATGTTCTGTGGCAACTATTTAACACATTTGGATTATCAAGTGATAACAGCAATTATCACATGTGAGGTCATTGCCCACCCAAAGTTAATTAGCTGTGAATTGGGATTGGCGAATCTGGAGATTTCTCTTTGTTTCTCATTTTTCCAACCTTAGTTCAGTTCTCGACATTGGTGTGTGAATTTTTCTTTTATTTTCTTTTAAAAAGTCCTCATGAAATTTCATTGGCATTTGGCTCCAGGTGTTAATCTTTCTTCAGGGATGGAGCTGAGGGAGGCAAGTAAAAGTATCAAAGATTTCATCAAAGATTTTATTGGGGTAGCTGAAAGGCCCTCAGCCCCTAGGAGTTGGCTCCTATCATTCTAATCCAGAAGAACCTAGGCCGCCTCTCACCCCTGTCTCCTTTTGGCAAGGTGTGATACCATAAGTCAGACAGTCTCATTTCTCACTGAGCCCCAGGAGCAGACACATGCCCTTTTTTCTACTGTTTAGTGATGTGTGTGACTTAATGGCAAGATCCAGGCCTTGTCTATAAGGCGTGCTTTCCTCCTCCTCTTATTCACATTCTGAACCTGGGTGAAAGGGGTTTCATGCTTTCATTTTTACTCTCTTTTGGGTTCTCTGTATACTCTTCTGTATTTTTTAATGTAGTATACATGTTGTTTTATATGTAGTTTTGTAATTAAAATAACATCTTTTTAAAAATTCATCAGCATTCTTAGTGCACATTTTTCTCAATATAAATTTTTTAATGCAATTTCCCCTATCATTTTGGTAATTTTCACTCATTTTGGTGCACAATTTGCCCTGGTACATTCATTTTGGTACGCATTGCTTGGCTGGAGAACTGCACTGCACAATGTGGAAAAAAATGATTTTTTCCCCGATAACTATGTTTACCGGTAGTTTGTGTAATGTTTCAAAAAAGGCAAACTGGGTAGGTTCACCTTTAAATGCTAATAGAACCAACTTTCTCCCCCATCTCTCACTGTGTAAGGGTAAAATAGAAACCAGGGCTTCAGCCAAGCAAATATGTGGCTGACGAAATTTTCACGGAAATCTGCTGGAGTTCTGTTTTGCTGAGTTTTGCAGTTATCAACAAGATGGCTCAGGTTCCTCACAGGTTCACTCATCAGCTTGATGAGCATGCAAAAGCTGGAACCAGACCATATTTCCTAGAAATTATTTCTCCTCATAAAATGTGGACGCTTCCAGAATTTCACAAAAATAAATGGGTTAGAAAAAGGCTTCTCAGGCTGTGTACACACAATGCAGTTAAAAGTGCACCCCCCTTTTAAAAAAGAATCCTGGGAACGTTTTTTAAGGGTGCTGGGAATTATAGCAATGTGAACAATCAACTACAGTTCCCAGTATTCTTAGGAAGGGGGGATATGTGCTTTAGGACTGAACATGTAGTCAATTTATTAATTTGTATCTGCTTTAAGCAGCTTCATGTGAGTGGTTTTTGAACCAAGTTGTACCTGCACTGAAACTTGGGTTTGGTAACTCTGAGGAAATATGGAACACACCTGGTGTGTGTGTGTGTGTGTGTGTGTGTGTGTGTGTGTGCTGAGTTGCATACTCCAAACCAGGATATGAGTTGATGCCACACAATGACTGCTTTGACCAATTTCCAGCAAACTTTTATCTAAACCACCACAAGCCTTTGCTTGTGTGGTTGTTGTGGGCCTGCTTTTACATAAGGAATACCCAGTGCTTTTTTTCTGAGATGACGCAGGGGTATGCATACCCCTAAACATTTTGTGAATCTAAGTTTGGCCTCATTGAGGGACAGTATTTCTTTATGAGTAGGAAAATGAGAGTACCGCTAAGCCTTTTTTTTTAATAAAACAAAGCACCAGGAAGACCTTATACTCTGAAAATGCCCCGCCTTCCCTAAGTACATACAACATCCTGAGCCCAGATCTGCCCGGCTAAGCAGCTTTACATGGAGCAGCGCTCTGGCTCGGCCTCAGTCTCTATCCCTGGCGCAAGCAAAGGTTGCACCCACTTAAATCCCTTATCCTCTGGCAGATGATCTGAACCCAAAAGATCTTCCTGTGCTTAGGAATGCTCAGTTAGAATATTTTAATTACTCGTTTTTTTGCTTTTAAGCATGTTGCAATTTTGCACCACTTACCACCAGGAATCAGACTCTAAAATAACAATGAGGAATTGGCTTAGCCAGAGAGTAGCATAAGCTCAACTCACACTTCAGCTTCTTCTGAGTTGGACCATTTCAGATGCCTGGTATATACAAAATATATCTGTATATACCAATAACAAAAGAAAAACCAAAAGGGCAGCATGTCTTAGAAGGCCTTGCACACAGACGCCAGCACACGTGTGCACACATATTGAGTTTGGTTGTATTTTAAGTATGTTTTGTATCTCTGCTCTGGCAGATGAAGGGTAGGTTATGAATGCTACAGATATATTGTTGCTTATTGAAGCAAGCAGTTACCCCAAATGTAATGTAAAATGGCCCTACTCAGCAAACATTTTTCCATGCGACTGTGCCCATTGTGTGTTCTTCGTATCTCTCACTGCTCATTCAATTTCATTTCCTTTCATTTGGAAATTACTGGATATTACTCCTTTCAACAGGAGGTAGTCAAGATCTGATCTGATCTGATAGAACAGGGTGGCTCTGGAGATTCCTTTAAAACAGAAGGGTGTCGACTTTTTGCATGTGCCTTTATAGGAAATGTTACCATTTTCCAAAGTTGAATGTAGGACCTATGCAAACAAATGTTTTATTTGATGTGAAAAAAGTGACTTTATACACATACTTTACCCCCTGCCCCATAGCACGTAATCAATATTATAGAAAACAATTATTACTACATACTAAAACAGATTTCAACAGTCTTTTAATTAAGCACAATATATATACACATATAATATATATATCTGTATATACTGTTTATAGATTTGTTCCATAATACTAAGAGGATTGATCAAACACTCAGCTTAACTGCCTAACACTCTGGTAGCTGACTAACAATTGTGACTCCAGTGACATTTTTTTTCTCAAATCTGACAAAAGCTGAAGCAAAATTATGTCTGTAACTTCCTATTAAATATAAGCAAAGTAGGAAAACATATCTCTTTCTCTCTCTCTCTCTCTCTGCCCCCAGAGGTAAAGGTTTTATTGCGTAAAACACTGGTTAAAACTGTACCATTTCAAAGACATTTTTATTCTAACAGCAGAAAGAAAAAACAGTCATTTGCTGGGGGGGAAACAACTTTTAATACTTCTATACCAGAATAAAGTTCTGTCAACTGATGTATTATAATAATAAATAATGACCAAGAATAAACTTTAAATACAAAGGTTTTTTTTCCTAATTGTTACAAGCATAGCAACAAAATCCTCTACTCTATTGATCTCAGATTTTCTCCAAGACAGATATTTTTTTTCTTCCTTTGCGTAGGAATGTAGACAGTATTTTGACCAATATCACAGACTACAGAAGTTACAGAGAAAAAACTTGACATGTTTAGATATGAGAAGCATGATGATATTCAGAAACTGACAATGTTTCACTGCTCCTGTCACTTGTTTGTATTCCAAGTTACAAATGTTCTGGAAAAAAATGGGGGGGGAGGCTGATGTCAGAGGCAAAAGATAGGGACAGTAGCACCAGACCAAATGGATTCAACACACACATCACAAAGAATGGGAGAGGAATTTCCAGTGTCACAAACGGAATTATTGCCTGTCGTATCTGAAAATGCTCAGAAGACACAAAAAGAATACTGAAAAGAGCTCCAAAAAAGTGCAAGAAAATGGAATGTGGAATCTTTTTTTCCTCTTTTTTTTTCTCGCTAAGATACGGAAGGCGGCGCAAACACACAAAAGCAAGCGACCGAAACACAGTCACCAAACACGGTAGTGCAGTTAAAATCCTAAAGCTTACTACAGTCAGAAAGTCTTCAATTACATTTCAATCCTTTACCTAGGATCATGAGAAACAGTTGCATTAAGTTTATCAACTTGATTTAAGTAAGGCAGTGAGAACTATACTAGGAAAAAAAAATATCTCCCCAAAAATGAGAAAAGCAGCTTGCCCTCTGCCAGACGGGGGTCTAAGTTACACAGCGACCTCAGTTTAACTGAAACTTCACTTGGATGGTATCGTTTTTAATTTTTTTCCTGACAGCATATGCAAACTGTATTTCTTATTAGCCTGAGAATCTCTTTCCTTTCTTCCAGTCTCAGGGTAGCGCTACGAATTTTATTTACATTGATTGCAGTTTAGTGTTTTTTGTAAACTGCTGTAGGCAGAGCTGAAGTTTTTAAGGCCCTGGGGTTTTTTACTCTGTGCTCCCAGCCTGCAAGGATATATATTGACTTTTTCTTTCTTACTTACATTTTTTTTTTAAGTCTGAATGATTTTGTTTTTAGAAGAAGTTAATACTTCTCTATCATCTTAAACAGCACCAATTTTGCTTCTCTCAAAGGAAGTACATGAAAAGGCTAAAATCTTTTGCCACTCAAGTGGGTGTAAGGAGAAGCCATTAACTGGCTTTCTTACATTTATCTTTTTCTTTTCCTCAGTCATGTTTTTCATTATAATCTCTCCAAAGCTTCCTAGGTGGGAAACGACAGGATTAAATTTGGAAGGGGCCAATTAGTAGAAAAGCTAAAATCTGCAAAAATATAGAACACGCTTTTTTTTCCTTACAAAAAAACAAAGAAATATTAGCTAACACATTTTTTGTCCTTCATCTTTTTTTCCCTTTCACTAGAGACAAGGGGCAGGATGTCTGGATTCATATTTTAGGTCAAATTGCTTGAAAAGAGATTTCTCCAGTAAAAAACAAAATACACTGTCCTGCACAATGTCTACAACACTTTTTTAAAAAAAGAATAATAACAACAGCACCCTAATAAATGAAAACTAATCTTGCCTGGGGAATCTTTCATTCAAGTCTTTCCCCCCCTTTCTTAAAAAAAAAACAGAAAAGAAAAGAAATGAAACCAACTTTCTATTGAATAATAATTATTTCTCCTTTTTTTGCACTGGTATCTTCTCTAGACAAGGCTAACTAGTTTCTCTATCCAGCACGCTCCTTCAGTATTGTATTTCTAAATCTCTCTATAGCAACCTACTTCATTAAAAAGGAACAAAATAGGAAGGGGGAAAAAACAACATTTCTCTCAATACTGCAAGTCCATCTAAAAAAAAAGAAAAATACAGTCCCCCCGAAAAAACACATTGTACAATTAACTGCAGTGTTTTGCTGGCCTGCAGATTCCCCCTTTCTGCTCTAATCCTTGACTCATTTGGCCGTCTCTCTCTGTGTGTGTCTTTCGCTATATATAATATGTATATCTATATATCTATATATATATATTTCAGAAATTAAAATGTTAACAGCACAATCCTTTTCAATACAGGTCAGCACTGACTGTAGCTTACGGGTCGTCTAAAATTTCTCTGAGAGTGCAGAGTTGGAGCACCACTTGGATTGATTTTCTCAGCAGGGACAGCTCCAGTCAGCCTGGCACCACCTCACTCCACCAACACGTTTCATTACGACGCTAGGCAAATGGCAGCGGTCGGTGTCATATTAAAAAGGTGTTTTCAACAATGAAAACACAGGAACACCCCCCCCCCACACACACACACTTCCCCACTCCCACAATCTTCAAGGCAACATTAAATCAGGAAGATGGTATCACAGATATAGATATATAGATAGATATTCTGGCAAGAGCATTCTTTCTGGATAAAGACCACTTTAGTGTTAGAAATGCGCCCTTTATTTCAGTATTTTTCACACACACACACACACACACACACACACACACACACACACACACAAACACAGATATCTTGCAACCTGCACACATTTGGGGGGAGAAGAAGAAAAAACAACACCCACTTGATTTATCTCCACCTACATTGTTTGGAAGTACTTGTTGCCAGGTAACAGTTTAACAGCCATTTTCAAGGGCTGGTTGTTGTTGTTTTTCCCCTCTTTCTCTTTTTAATGTGTGTGTGTGTGTGTATGTCTTTAATGTCTTAAACATCCTGCACGCTTCTGGGAATTTGCGAACAATCTGTTTTCCTCAGAAGGCAGTTAAGCAAACTCTCTGTGTTACCCGAAATGCATATCTAAAAAACTGTGTAAAATAATATTGCAATATACAGATTGATTTGTTCTGCGGCATTACTCCTGGGCCTGGCTGCCCTCCTCCGTTAACTCTGTCGAGCTCCCAGGTTTGACAGCTCCAGGTTCCTCGGAATTCCCAGAAGCTTCGGCGTCAACTCTGGAGCGCTTGAACCTGCGGTCTGGATACTGGCTGTTGTCAAAAGGCATGCGATGGACACAAAGGACGTGGGTCTTCAGATTTCCCTTCTGAGAGGCACTGTAGGGGCAGTATCTGCACTGGAAAGGCCGGTGACCTGTGCAACAGACAAACATTGGGTTAGCATTTCCTCAGGCCTGCAGGGGTTCCCCACCACCCAGCCTCTGTAGTGCAGTTCACAGAATGGAATAATGTAAAAACAAATCTCCCCTTCTCTTATATGTGGACTGAATCATACAGCCCCTTTCTGCTTACACCCTATACATTTAAAGCTCTGCCCGCCCCCCAGTTTGTTGAGGGTGCCTGGAACTGTACAGTGGTACCTCGGGTTAAGTACTTAATTCGTTCCGGAAGTCTGCACTTAACCTGAAACTGTTCTTAACCTGAAGCACCACTTTAGCTAATGGGGCCTCCTGCTGCTGCCGCACCGCCGGAGCACAATTTCTGTTCTCATCCTGAAGCAAAGTTCTTCACCTTGAAGCACTATTTCTGGGTTAGCGGAGTCTGTAACCTGAAGCATATGTAACTTGAAGCGTATGTAACCTGAGGTACCACTGTAGTTATGTGAGGGGTACCCAAGATTCTTGGTTGAGGGAGTGTTTAAATGTATGGTGCGTACGCAAGCCCACAATCTTCGCACAGGTACTGCCGTGCCTCAGTTTCCCAGGACGTGAAATTTACAGGACTTAATTGGCCAGACACTGGGCCTCTCTGGCTCTGCTATTTTCAAAGTAGACTGGGCAAATTTCACACTAATTGTGCCGCCTCTCCCACTTCTTGAGATTCAGGATACATAGCGTTCCCTGCCATGACTTTAGCACCTTAGAAAGTCACCTGTGGATCAGTGCTGGGATATAGGGGTCGAAAATATATTCTGTCAGTGGCATGCAGTGAATTTTTTTGTAGTGGAACAGTTAGGGGCAGAGGTGCTACCTTGTGAGGGGCATGAGGGGGTCGATATTATGCGTGCGGTGTTGTGACATCATGACGTCTTGCACGTGAGCATTACGCCTCCCTCCCTAAGCCGGGTAGAAATTTCCTGTGCTTTGCGAAAGAGGTGGCAGGGGAACATTTAGGGGACTAGCTGAGTCCCCTCAGTCCAGTGTCCACATGCCGCTGCATACTATTGGATTTTTTAAAATATAAAAAAGCAACAGCCAATCCCCAATACCTTGTAAATATGTAACTTTGTAAATAATACTGAAACGACACGTACAATTGAATGTCATTTTGCAGCCTATTTCAATAAATTAGTTTTATGGAATTTTAATGCCATGGCACACATTTAATTTGAATTCAATTTTCTTTTTTCTTCAAGTGGAAGAGGGACACTAAGGTGTTCAATTGTTAGAGAAGAACGGAAACAAGAAGGGATGTTACAGAGGTGGAGTTAATATTTTTTAGTTTAGGCGAAAGGCAAGTAAGATGCGACACGGTAGACGTTTGATGCATAGCATGATGCATAGCACAGAGAGAGTGGATGGAGAAAAGTTCTTCTCCCTCTCTCCTAACACTAGAACTTTGTGGACACCCAATGAAGCTGAATGTTGGTGGCTTAAGAAAGAAGTCCTTGGGTCAACTGTGGAATTCATTCCTACCGTAGGCTTCTCAGAACAGGTAAAATATAGTACTTCTTCACGTAGCACATAGTTAAACTACATAATTCCCCCTCACACGAGGCAGTGATGGCCACCAACCTTGATGGCTTTAAAAGAGCATTGGACAAATTCATGGAGAAGAGGGCTATCAGTGGCTACTAGCCGCCATGGCTATGTTCTATTTCCACAGTTGGAGGCAGCAATGCTTCTGAGTGCCAGTTGCTGGAAACCGCAGGAGGGGAGAAGGCTCCTGTGTGTTTGGGTCCTACTTGAGGGCCTCCCATTGCAGTGTCTGATTGGCCACTGTGAGAACAAGAGTCTGGAATAGATGGGCCATTGACCTGGTCTAGCAGGCTCTCCTTCCATTCTTCTGTTCTGTTCTGTGCAGCTAAAGGAAGCAAGTGGGGGCTCACCCTTCTCGGGCTGCGTTTGTGGCCCGCCTTGCAGACACTAAATTGTTCCAGATTATTCTGAGCCAGCCTGAGACTTCATGCTGCATCTGGCTTGGAAGGTTATGTTGCCGCAATCACATTTCAACCTATGCTGGGAAGTTGTTGATGTGTCTTACTGGAACTTTATGAGCTTTGTCTCTCAAATTAACTTAGACCAGGGCCATCTGAGGTCAAATGCACTTAGCTTACTTTAATTTGCTGAAATAAATGAATAAATAAATGTGCTTGACCATCTGCATAAAAAGCTAAGGCTATTGGAAGACATGACCTAATAATCACATATGAAGAACGTTAGCCCCCTCCTTTCCCCCCCGTGTGATTTTCCCCCCTTTCTGTTACACACATGCACAGAGGATGCAGACATGTTGCAGAGGCAGATCTGACCAAATGATTCGGACTTTATGCACTCGTTAGACATGATCCAGATGGGCACATGTGGAACTTCTTCACTGCCATCCATCAAATAATGCATTCCGCTTAATTCCATTTAAATCTATAGGTTTAAATGCCATTGGTGGATTGTATCCAATGTTGGTCCTATTCAAAATGGAACCGTTTACATGAATGGCCATGACTAACTCAGGTACATTAATTTAAATGGATCTACTCTGAGTAGAACCTAGTTAAATATGCCACTATGCCTAGATTCTGACCAATGTGTCTGTGCAAAACAATTCTACTCCTCACATCTGAGGGGAGAATATGTGACACAGCATTTGCATACATTAAGTCAAACTCCTGTCTGCTAAAAGGTAAAGGGACCCCTGACAGTTAAGTCCAGTCGCGGACGACTCTGGGGTTGTGGTGCTCATCTCGCTTTACTGGCTGAGGGAGCCAGTGTTTGTCCCCAGACACCTTTCAGGTCATGTGGCCAGCATGACTAAGCCGCTTCTGGCGAACCAGAGCAGCGCACAGAAATGCTGTTTACCTTACCACTGGAGCGGTACCTATTTATCTACTTGCAGTTTGACATGCTTTCGAACTGCTAGGTTGGCCGGAGCTGGGACCGAACAACAGGAGCTCACCCCGTCACGGGGATTCGAACCACCGACCTTCTGATCGGCAAGCCCTAGGCTCTGTGGTTTACAGTACAGCGCCACCTGCGTCCCTCTTCTAAAAGGTACATGCCAATAAATCATTATTGACCCCCTTTCCAAGTGAAAACTTGTCTGTTTTTCCATCTAGTGCTACTCAAAAGTTATGATGATGAAGGAAGAAGAAGCGAAAGTTTACTCTAACTGTGAAGTGTCAGTTTACACACCCAAAGGAAAAGTACTGGGGAAAGCAGAGACCAAAATTATAAACAGGAGGTAGGTACAGCGCTGGAATTTTCAGCAGAAGGGTTTTAAAAAGCCATTAATGGCGAAATTGCACTTTGGAGTCTAAGGCTTAATCTGCTTATTACCTCACAGACCCATATAATCTATGTTGTAATGTGCTAAGGGATTATATCGCGGCAACAATGAAACCTCTGGCACCCATTGGCTGAGCTGAAGTGATGCCATGGGAGGTCCACAAACATCCTATTTGCTGAGGGAAGTTGTCAGCAGTAGAAGGCTCAGTGGGCTGAAAAGAAAGATAAGTTTGCTGAGGAAAACCCTCGCCGTCAGATTCCATGGCAAGTGGAAGGATATGGAGCAAGGTGGCAAGTGGGAAACCTCAAAGCTTAGTAGGATGAGATATTAGGAGCATGGAGATAAAGGCCCCAGTGAGCCGGACCAGGGGACAAAGCAGGGAGCAGATGGAAAAACAAGAACTAAAAGGAAGGGCAAGTAGGGGAGACAGAGAGTGAAGGAAAAATAAGTCAAGGGAGCATATTCTGGTTGTTCGTCACTCATAACTTCTACATTGCGCACCCTTTAAGGGCTAAGTTTTTCCATGTTCGGAAATATGAAAACAATATTGATGCACAGTTGCCTGTCATCTGCAGATTGGAGCCTTTGGCAGATCTGTCGATTTCAAAGTCCCTATTTATAATTGTTTCCAATCTTCAATTGTGTTTGCCGTATTTTCTAAATAATTTGCATTTTTTTAACAAAAAAAGAGTCCTCAATATATACAGATTTCTGCATGCAATTTCCCCTAATATAATGCATCCTGGTATGCTGTTTTCCCTAACTTTAGCATTTCATACACTTTCCTCAAATGCAAGCACGCCTATCATAAATATGTCAGCCCACAATTAAGCAGATCGGCTACACCTATCACTGAAACAGAACTTAGGAGATTGAATACGACAAGTAGTTTCTATATTTTGTGTGTATAAATAGGTTTAAAACTTGTTGAAGTAACATACTATTGGGAATTGGTCTCATCAGATTTCTTAATGAGGCATCACAGTCAGAGGGCCCCATAGAAACTGCCTCTCCACACACAAAGACTAGGAATCTTAAATAAGAACCACTACATTACTGAACATTGAACCTGATGGTTTCCTCAAAGCTCCTTCACACCTGTAATACTCCCAGTCTTTGGCCCCACTCTGGGCTTGTCTTATCAGCACAATGGGTGGGAACCTGTTTGGATGCTGTTGTCCACATGACTCAAAAGAGACCTCGCCTTCATATACCCCCATGCTAATCCTAAATGGTCATCCCGAGACAGAGTTTTTCATGGTGTAATCTAACAGGTTCTTTTCTTCTGGTGTTCTGACCTAGCCACCCCTTCCTCAGCCAAGGAACTTGGGCAGCTCCAGTCCATCCCCCCCCCTTGATCTCCAGAACAGTTGTGTCTCCTGTTTGTGAACCCCCTTTGACCTGCAGCACAGCATTGGTTGCTTCTATCAGCTTCTTCCTGCTAAATCTGAGGCCCATCTGCGCTATACATTTAAAGCAGTATTATACCACATTAAACAGTCATAGTTTCCTCCAAAGAATCTTCGGAATGGTCATTTGTTAAGGGTGCTGAGAGTTGTCGGAGACCCCTCTTCCCCTCACACAGCTACAATTCCTAGTGTTCCCTAGGAAGAGGGATTGATAGTTTAAACCATTCAACGAACTGTGGCTCTTTTAGAGGAATGGGGGGGGGGGCAGTCCTTCCAACAACTCTCAGCACCCTTAACAAACTACAGTTCCCACAGTTCACTATGGCTGCATAGCTCATTTGCATCTTACAGCTCTAGAACTCTACAACATTTTTGGTTATTTTTTAGACTGCAATCATGCAGTCACTTTCCCGGCAGTCACATCCCATTGAACTTAATGGGACTTACTCCTGAGGAGACCTTGCATTGTATCATTAAAGGTAAAGGTAAAGGGACCCCTGACCATTAGGTCCAGTCGTGACCAACTCTGGGGTTGCGGCACTCATCTTGCTTTATTGGCCGAGGGAGCTGGCGTACAGCTTCCGAGTCATGTGGCCAGCATGACTAAGCTGCTTCTGGAGAACCAGAGCAGCGCACAGAAATTCTGTTTACCTTCCCGCTGGAGCGGTACCTATTTATCTACTTGCACTTTGACGTGCTTTCGAACTGCTAGGTTGGCAGGAGCAGGGACCGAGCAACAGGAGCTCACCCCGTTACAGGGATTCGAACCGCTGACCTTCTGATTGGCAAGTCCTAGGCTCTGTGGTTTTAACCCACAGCACCACCCACATCCCTTATCGTATCATTAAGGACCTGCAATTAAAGACCTGAAGTCTAGCTTTACCTATGCAATGCCAGTGACACCTGCCAAGCAGATTCGCTTATACATTAAAGTGTTAACACTAATTCAAAACAATTTTTTAAAAGAAGGATCCAATAAGTGTAAATTAAGTAGCACTTAATTATGCCCCAAAATGCTTTCACTATTTGGTATCATTCTCCCAGCAAAAGGGTTTGAATGTTCACATCCCTGCAAAACATATCACAGTTTGGGCTTATTAATTCAGCTGCGTTTAACAAGCAAGGAAAGCATTAATGGCACCCGAAAGTGGTTTCAACCCTCCACTGCCTTGTTTTTCCATCACTAACTTTTGGGGGCCATCAAAATTTCACATCACTGTCATGTGAAAAGTTAAGTACACAATAAGTTAATTTGTATTGTCACTGTGCAGTACAACAGCAGTAAAGAGCACATCAATTTTTAATCTGGTATGAATAATATATAAATATGTATACACAGTGCGGGTCAAAAAGTGTAAGAGCAAAAGAAGTGGTATGTTGTTTACAGCAGCAGTCATACCAAAAAAATAAAAAAGAAAACCATTCTGGAGATCAGTCTTACAAAAGATAACAACATCTGCAATTTGCTTGTAACTAGGGGGCAAAGCAGAATGCCCATTTCTCTTGGGTAACACCGTCCATTAATTACTGCTCAAAACTGGTTGTGGGCAGCAAGATCTTAAAATAACCAGGCCTAGATAAGCAGGCAAGTAATTTATACCATTTTTATCAGATGGTAGTTGGGGAGGATTTGGGGGCTGCGGGCTCCTTCTTTTCAAGTCATAGATCACGTATATACTAGCTGGGGTGTATCTTCCAACATATAATCATTTGAAAGTCGCTTTAAGAGAATGGCTTCTCATAGTTCAGAAGACAAATATTCTGCTGCAGTTCTAGAAAGTAAGATTACCTGTGGCTCAGTCCATGCAACTAAGACTGCTTCAGAATAGCCAGGTGGAAACAAGAGAGGTGGACACTATGGTCAAATGTTCTGGGACCTTCGAAACAACTCAGATGTACCACTGTATATTCTGGCAGTACAAAGTGTTTTGTTTTGTTTTTAAAAAATGGCTTGCCTGTGTACATTTTCTAAACTTTGTTTCTCTTGGGAACGTTGCTCTTCTCCGCTTATCTCATACCTGTTTCAGAAGTGACCCCCTTTTGATGTGCTACTTGTAGCAAACTTTAAGGATGAATCTACCAAGGTGATCTATCACTTTTTGGACTTTCTGAAATGCCTCAATCACTCAATCATTTCAGTGGCTCTTGTAAGCACTGGCTAGGGAGTGCAGTTATACTTCACAGAGAGTACTTTCCATCCTGTTTCTGCATTGATCCATGATTATTTAAATCCACATGACATTTTAAGGTGCCGTTTCTCTCAAAATACAGATTTTAAATGTATCTGCATTTTTTTCCTGAAATGGAAATAGCCTTGAAACATTTTGAAAGTGCAAAAATACATGCATAACTATGCTCCAATCTACATATTAATTCAGGATGTGTGGGTCAGTCAGTTTGTATCAAATTTTGCAAAGATCCAATTCCTCAAGCAGAGTTAAACTTGCTTAAAAACCAGTTCCTAGTGAACCCTGGGAACTGTGAGAAGGACTACCATTCTCTAACAGGCAATCCTCCATGCTCTCACTGCATTACAACTTCCAGGATTGTTTGGGGGAAATCCGTAACATTTAACTAATATGAAATCCGTGTTATTTTGTATTATTAGTATACTACTTTCTTTTCTACTGCATCTGCATGTAATTACCTCTGTGCTTAATATTGATTTGCAACTTTTCATCTTAGGTCGATCTGAGTCTTCTTTACCTGGGTTAGCCAAAATACTTTGTTTGATAAAGGGAAGAACTAGCAAGACTAAGAACTGGGTTAACTCCAGCTACTGCTGTGTGCCTTATTGCAGCAGCGGACTTATGTTGGCAACAGGTTTTCTAGGACTGTCCCTTGGGAAATGGAAGAGCAAAAAGCAAGCACTTCCATCTTTTATATAACCATACCTTCTTTCCTCCCTTTAAAAAATGTTACTATGTTAATTTAGCCTTTGAGGGGAGGAGAAAAAGCTTTGTTTTGTTTTCCTTCAAATCCGCGTTCTGATATGTTGCTTTGCGACAACATGGTGTCAGCCTGCATCAGTCACATCACATCACATTAAGTTTCATGAGACGGTGTGCTTGAACGCAGAGTCCAAGAAAATGCATATCAAAGTGAAAAGGTTCTGAAATTCTGAAGGGTTTTTGTTGTTGCTGCTAACAGATCTCCAAATGACCATTATCAAGTTGGCACACCTCAGAGAGATTTTCTTTTTTAAATTGTATTCACGAGTTGGTTTCTATGGACTGAAACCTTTTTCAACTCATTTTTGCAGCGCCATACTTTTAGAACACAAAATTGCACCTAACAAACCTTAATAGGAATAATCGAGAATGAGCTACATTGCTTCTTTTCCATGCATGAATTTTGTACTTTTATGATGCTATCTTATTTTAATAAGGGTTGTTTTTTTAAAAAAAGAAACAACATCATCTGTTTTATAGCTTTAAATTGTTTTTAGGATTGTTTACACCAGGAGTTGTCAATGCGGTTGCCTCCAAATGTTGTTGGACTACAATTCCCATCAACCTCAGTTGCATGGCCAGTGGGCAGGGATGATAGAACTTGGAGTCCAAAACAACAGCTGGAGAGAAACTCATTGACTACCCCCAATTTACACTGTATTGGTTTGGCTATGCTGGGAGTCATTTTGAGGAGGCTTTTACCCGAGAAGCTGGAATATAATAAATACCTCAATCAATAGATTCTGTTCTACTTTTGCAGAAACGCTCAAATTAGGACATATAACAATATTCTTCTTGTAGAAGGAAATGAAGTCCCGGCACACCAGAGCTCTGAATCATAGCCAATACTTGTACAAGTCAAAAAGTGACCTCTTTAATAGTTGCTAATTTACTGGCAACAAGAAGCATCCATTATTCTAAGAAGACTACAGGGCAATGCACACTAATAAGATAAGGTAAAGACAAACAACATTAAAAATGTTTATTTTCTTGATCAAAGTCAATTAATTCTGTCCTGCTATGAATATTTGATCAGTGTCCAAATTCCACATACATTTCCACCATGAAATATGTTGTCTTTGTGCTCTAAAAAGGCACATATGTAGGGGATTGTACTGGAGTGTAAAAAGGATCATTAGAATAGTCATATGGCTGAGATGAGGAATTAATTCCAAATTGTTACGGGTGTACTAATAGCAGCAAAATCATGGCTTTCTCCCAAAGCAGCAAGAAATGGTAATTTCAAAGAAAAATGCCAATAGTCTATTACTCAGAATCCTTCTGCTTTTCCCACTATGATGTGTTTTATAGTTTTGAATATTTGTACAGATATTGTTTATACGCAGATGCAAAGAGAAACAAAACACAACGCACACATATTCACATTCTACAATGTGAACATTTAGATAAAGAAGCGAGGATAATCTAGAAATGAACTTTTTTTAAAAAAAGAAGCTTTCTGTTAAGGCCAAAAGAGAACACATCCCTCCCCTCTTTAAACACAAAAGTTGAAATTAGGAATGTGAAGACACAAGTATACCCCATTTAATTGTGTGTTTTGTTTTGTTTTGTTTTGACTAACGTTATCATTATTTTGGTGGTGCTCAAAATTATTTGGCTGCTTCAGCCCAGCAGGGAAATCCAAATTCAGTGGCAATTCAACTGAAAAAAAATGTTCAGAATACAAGATGGTGAGATTGTGCTGAGAAAAAGACTAAGGGGCAATTTAGCCATGCTAAATTTAGGACACGGGTGGCGCTGTGGGTTAAACCACAGAGTCTAGGGCTTGCTGATCAGAAGGTCGGCGGTTTAAATCCCCGCAACGGGGTAAGCTCTCGTTACTCGGTCCCTGGTCCTGCCAACCTAGCAGTTTGAAAGCACATCAAAGTGCAAGTAGATAAATAGGTACCGCTCTGGCGGGAAGGTAAACAGCGTTTCTGTGCACTGCTTAAGAAGTGACTTAGTCATGCTGGCCACATGACCCGGAAGCTGTACACCGGCTCCCTCGGTCAATAAAGCGAGATGAGCGCTGCAACCTCAGAGTTGTCCGCGACTGGACCTAATGGTCAGGGGTCCCTTTACCCTTTATAATATTTGTAAATATCTTTATTATAGAAAAATATTTTTCCTGGATCATTTTTAATCTGTTTGTCTGCTTCCAGTAGGGATTGGCAAATCTGTCAATTTCAATTTCTCATTTCTCCCCTCTTAAGCTTGTATCTGTCCTTTTCCACAGCAGTTTGAGAATTTTTTTTAAAGAACAAGTCCTCTTGAAAATTCTGCAGCATTTTAGTATGCATTTCTCCCAATAAACATGGCTTCATATGCAATTTCCCCTAATAAACATAGTTCATTTTTTCCAAAGCAATATTCCTTTGCATCTGTTTTTGTATGTCATTCTGCATTTTATGGACAATTTATATGCATTTTTGTGCACGTGACTTGGCTGACGAACTGCACTGCAAAATTTGGAGAAGCGTGGGTTGTGAAGGATAGCTGTGTTTGCATATTGTTTTGAGAAGTGCAAATTAGGAATGTCCATCTAAAGATGAGAACTGGATTGAATTTCTACCCCATCCTGAGCTTTCAGCCCTTGGGACCTCGAGTGCATCATAATGTACACCAACTACGGCATTCATGGGCCTTTTTGGATGCAATTAGAATTGTTAGAATTGACAGAGATGAGGATCCATCCCCCATCACCTGTCCTTGCTGACAGGTGGAGGAAAAGGTCTGCAGCATGGTTTGAACTATGGGAAGGTGGCATACAGATGAAATTATGTGTGTGTGTGTATCTTTTCTGTGGAGAATGTCCCAGGTTCAGTCCCCCGGCATATTCAGGTAGTGCTGGGTGAAGCTTTTTTCTGAGACCCTGGAGAGCTGCTGCCAGTCAGTGTAGACAGCAGTGAGGTAGATGGACTCATGATCCGACTTCTGTAAAGCACTAAGAGGCTGCTCCCATTTTCAATTATGATGACCTGAAATTTAAGGAGCCGCAACGTTTATTTTTTTTAATGCTGAAAACCTGACTAGTGGCTATTGTGGTGCTTATGCATTTAGATTTCCCTCCTCTCTCTCCATAGTTTTCTTGGCATAGTTTTCCTATCCACAGCTAACATTCTAAAATGGTCTTTGCATCCCCCAATGGACCAGAATGGCCCTAAAGCAGCCATTCTGACCTGGAACGTAATAATATGGATAGGGGAGAAAAATGCTGAATAAATGCATTTGCCCAATAGGCAATAATGGCTGTGATGAAGCCATTCTGCTTTATGAGTCTCACAATATACATTTTGAAGAGCTCCCCTATTGCTGGACCAACTGAGATGGCTCCAGCCAATGACATATCCGTAATGAAAGTTTTCTGAAACTTTCTAGATGAGAATTTGTCTGCAACAGAAGCAGCTGAAAAGAGTTTCTGAGTAAATAGCTCTGGAAAAAAAAGCTGAAAAGAGTTTCTGAGTAAATAGCTCTGTTTCGCAAAGGGCAGCTGCCCCAGTTATCACAAGAACAGCTGTTTTGTCACCCTGAGTTCCATTGGGCATGCGCAGGAGATGGCTGACATGGGCTGAAATGGCCTAGATCAAAATAGCTGCTGAAATGGGGGAAAGGCAAAATGCAGTCTCATTCGGCAGCCAGTGTAATGTAGTTAGAGTGTTGGACTAGGACCTGGGATACCAGGGTTCAAATTCCCACTCAGCCATATGAAGATGCAGAACTTGCCTCAAATTCCCTCTCCCCCCCAAAATGCACTGAAGTATTTAAGTATTTAAAGGTAAAGGTAAAGGGACCCCTGACCATTAGGTCCAGTCGCAGACAACTCTGGGGTGCGGCACTCATCTCGCTTTACTGGTCGAGAGAGCCGGCGTACAGCTTCCGGGTCATGTGGCCATAATGACTAAGCCACTTTCTGGTGAACCAGAGCAGCGCATGGAAACGCCGTTTACCTTCCCACTGGAGCGGTACCTATTTATCTACTTGCACTTTGACGTGTTTTAGGATTAGATAAATTTAGAAATGACTACATTGAGCTAAAATATGTATCCATCCATGTATTTTGTAATATATATGAATATGTAAATATGGATTTTCATACAATATGGGATAGAATTGATTTGTTAACGTACTGAAAATTGACACAGTCTGATTCAGCCATCCCTAGACAGTTCCAGTTATACCCAGGACTTCTGGAAGGCTCAAAATGCACCACTATGCAGTTCTGTAGAACAGAATGGTCCTAGCCAAATACATTCTATTTGGAGTTGACCCACTGAAATTAATGAACCTACATTAGTAATGTCCATCAATTTCAATGGGTGTACTTTGAGTTGCTGATGGGTCTCAAACCCTCAGTAAGTTAGGGACTTCTCCTGCTTGCAAAGGCAGGCTCTGGAGGATTGAGCATACGAGACCAATAGTGGGTCCAATGAAGAATGCCATTTCTTCACATGCTGTAGAGGGAAGTTAGGGACAGGTGGAGCTCATTAACCTGGGAAAGTAGCCCATCTAGGAGAAGGAAAACTCTGATCCTAAACCTCTACTGCCTTGTGGCTATACTCATTTATACTTGTGGGACATCTTCCAGAGAAGAATAGGCTAAGGAGCCCTTCCACGAATCCAGAGTGGAGTCCCTAAGACAGTTGGATGGTACCTTGTGTGCCTCCTTCCAGTAACTCCTGAAGCTAGGATGGCGCCAAAAATATTTCTCTGCTTTCCTTAGGACCACATCAGCGAGGCCGAGAGGGGATATTGTTGTCTAGGCAGACCAGGACCTCCATACACACTGCCCTGACTTGCTCTCCATGGAGGTCCCTTTGGTGTTGCTAATGCAGCGGTTTGACTTTAACCCCAGAGTGTGTGTTATTGGCAGATGCCAACAAACACAGGAATTAGGGGAATTTTTCTACCTTCCTCTTTTAGTCAGTCATCAATTGCTCTCTATCCACTTTGGATATGGAGGCAAATGTGCCTTCTCGTTAAATTACACTATACATATGCAGCACACTCTGCACAGTAGAGATTCCGGAAATGGTGTGCTCAGTTTTCTAAAGAGCAATGCAAGAAGCATATGGGGCCTTACCTGTGCTGTGTTTTTCTTCAAACATCTGGCATGTAATATATGACAATGATGTCTCAAACTCGCCTGTAGGTCCAGCATCAGCAAAAGACATCCTGGGGCAGCTTCAGTGCCCCATTGGTGCTGATGCCTCTCATGAGCCCCTGTGCTGGGTGGATGGGTCTGGGAAACTACTATTTACAATTTCCCACAATGCCTCAGGGTTTCCAATTATAGGGAATTTACATGGCGGCCCTCCAAGTTCTATACTGCAAGGCAATGTGAGAAATTCAAAATGGCAGCTTACATGCCGGCTGGTCTCCTCCATTTTGGAGGCAATTTTCCAAGTGGCATGAAGATGATGGGGTTTGCCTGTCCTAATCCCTTTTGGTCTGTAGGACAAATGGCACAGTTATGAATCCTGTCCCAAGTTTTTGAAAAGAAAAACTATTTGTTTCAATCTTTTTTCAAGAGAAAAGACTCCTTCCGCATATCTTATTAACTTTGTTGCCTCCCACAGTTTGTAAAGACAAATGCAATGGCATAAGAAAAACAGAATAAAGACTTTTGGAAACGCAGCTAATATAAAGTGGTTGAGGGCAGAAGCTAGCAAACTCATATAAAGAAAATGACTGCTAATATACAGATATTTCATCATCTTCCTGCATATTATATATACTTTTAAGACATTAATCAAATGACTCACCAAACCTTAGAGGAAATATCACTAATTTTAAAGTTTTTTTTCTTTAAAGCCAGTGAAATATATCTGTTGATGAGTCATCGATATATATATGTGAATTATTGTTGCATGAGGCAATGGTAAAAAGACAGAAGGGTTTTCAAGACAAGTAATCAAAACTTCAGAAGTAACTAGATATAATTACGTCTGTGACAAATGTAGATTGCATAATACCTGGACAGCCGAAGATGTAATATTCTTGGAACTTGACTCCAGCACTTTTTTTTGGGGGGGGGGAGGATAAGTTGTGCAGATATGGCAGAAAGGTTAGTCTCATGCAGAAGACCACCTGGTTAAATGGAAATTATGTGTGGTGGTGGAAAAACATTTTGAGCACTTATAGAACACAGCTGGAAGCAGCACAGGTACAAACTACAGTTAATTGTCTGTGCCTGCCATTGGCTCTGGCGCCTCCTACTGTTGGCCTCCCTGCTTTCTGCTCTACCAATCCCAGTAGGCACCAACTATCATTGTAAAACAACAACAAAATAAGTCATAATGCATGTAGAAGTTCTTCCTCGGTCAATACATCTGAGCAATTTTAAGTTAAGTGAAAAAGAGCTTTGCTAAGCCTGGTAAAATTTGTCAGACGGGTATTACACAACCCAACAATATGACCCAATTCCATGTAGCTCTCCATGTAGCAAGAATGCTGAACACCTGCATTTTACAGGGGTTAAGTATTGCCTGCCTAAATATCTTAGTTCAGCTAGATTCTTATATTATTCTCTGCTTCTTTGGTGTCACTTAAAATAAATAAGCTTTTGCTTTTTAATCTGAGATACTGCTTTGTTATGAAAGTTGAATAATTTAGCTGGTATTTTGTCACATTATAACTTGTCTTACCACCCAAGATGCCATAACCTGTAGTGACAGTTTAGTAAGGTGCCTCAAAAACTCCTTGCAAGTGATTTATAAATGGCAGCGTTACACATTATCTAGGTATTATTTACTAACTTTAACAAGAAGAAAAAAAGAGTACTTTTTCCTAAAAGAGGTCTTGTTTTTGTTTTTTGCTTGAAGCCTAAACATCCAGAGATGTGCACTAGCAAAACTCTCCAATTTAGATATGCAGCTTCATTACTTTGTATCTAAACAAATTCTTGCTGTATTTTTATTAGTATATGTGTGGGCAAGTTGTATGATGCCATTTTTGGCGGAAGATGAATTGCAGTGGAATGGAAACAGTGCAGCATGTGACGAATACAGGGCAGAATGAATATGGTGCCGTCTCACATCCCTAGTTGGGGACTGGTGGGGGGGAAGGAATTTTAAATTTGGGGGGGTATCGTTTTATGTACAACTGTAAACTGCTCTGGTGTCTTTTTATGAATTACAGTAAACAAATATTTTTATAAATAAATATGTAAATAAAATGAAAAGTGTCTCCCTTTGGTTTTACTTCTGGATGTGATCCAGAATGTATGGCCAGGGAATGACAGATGCCTGCAACCAGATGTAATGAAGCATGGTAACGTTTCTGTCTAATCCACTTATCTCACTGCTGCCACATAAACCAAAACAAATGGGCAATGTGGAGGCAGAGCATAGCTATAATGACTAGTGGCCATTGATTCTACTCCATGAATGTGTGTCCAATCCTCTTTTAAAGTTGCCTAGTTTGGTGGCCATCGCTGTGTCCTGTGGGAGTGAGTTCCATAGTTTAACAATGTGCTCTGCGTGAAGGAGGAGGGCTTCTTTTTCTCTGTCCTGAATCTCCATGAGTTCTGAAGGAGAAAAGCTTTTCTCTGTCCACTCTCTCCATGCCATGCATAATTTTGTAAATTTCTATAAGTTCAAAGTTCCCTCTAGTGCAATATTCTGGTTCCTACAGAGGCCATAGAGATGCCTCAGGGAAGCACATGAAACAGTAGTCGTGCCCCATTGCTCCCCAGCAACTGTTAGTGAGAAGCACACAGCTTCTGGAGACTCAAGGATGCACATGGACGGCATGATAAGTAGCCACTGGCAGTCACTGTTAAGTAAGTAGTAGTCACTGTTTTCCTCAGTGAATTTGTCTCAAACCCCTTTAGAGCCATCTAAACGCATGATCATGACCACACCTTTTGTGGTGGGGAACACCGTAAATTAAGCTTTTAAAATTGGAGCAATGACCATCTTAATTAGAGAGCTGCCAAACGGAAGAAACAGATAGAGACCATAAATATCATTTTTAAGTATTAGAACAATAACATTAAGACTAGCTATCAATACAGAATAAATGGTTGTTGTCCGATAGTATTCAGTTCAATGGGAGTTTAGCCATTGATTTGAAGAGGCCGCAGAATATGCTCAGTTATCGTAACGCAGGATTTATTTGTGTTGGAAAAGAACACGGACAGAGGTTTAGCAGCTCAGGAGCATGATCCTTAGCATTTTAGGCTGCGGCCCTGATCCTTGGCCAGCCAGTGGCGGGGCTCCCTCCTGCTGCTGGCAAAATTTGGTGCCATGGTTGCCTTCTGCCATTTCCTTGCCCCAGAATTTCTGGAGGCCATTTATGTGCAGCGCTTGAAAAAGCAAAAGAACAGGAGGCTGTCTTCTGCAGAGTCAGGCCCATGCTCCACCTAGTAGCAGCTCTCTTGGGTTTCAGAAAGGGAGCCTTTCCCTGCCCTGACTAGCAGGTGCCATCAGGGACTGAACCTGGGACCTTCTGCACAGAAGCAGGCACCCTGCCACTGAGCTACTCATTTCAAGAGGATGCATGTTTCCACATTCTCCAGATTGCATCAAGCAGCATCGAATGAAAAATATGTCCTTTGCGTCTCTGTTTTGCGGAGTGCTCGGAAAATAAAAAAAGCTTCCCCTTATTTTGTTATGCCAGAGGGAGTCTAATGAAAGTGAACATGGCACAGCTTCCTGGAAAGGAAGACCCTGCCTCCCTTTAAACATGTAAGGCCACCACCTCTTGAACCCTCCCTCCTTTCATCCCTTGTAAGGCAAGAGAGATGATAAGAAGTCATGTGGGCTTTCTCCCCCTGCCAGCAGCTCCAACAGCTGTGAAGCCCTCTTTCAGCACAATTCATAAAAAAAAAAGAAAAGAAGACGACGTGTTGGATTTTTTTTTTTTTTTTGCCCGTGGCGGAACGGCGTACAATTTCTGGCCCTTCAGGCTAAAACAATAAAATGCAAAGAAGAAAATGTGAGAGGGGAGTTTCTTCCTCCCCCCCCCACTCCTTTAAACTTCCCACAACAACCTCAGCAAAACCACATGACTTGTCTTGTACTATCTCCCTGGTGTTTTCAGTGCTACTTTGGCAGGAAATCAGAATTACTGTTATATAAATTCCATCTGATGCCAGCGCTACCATCTGTGAGTAAAACTGTTTCACCTACGTCTGCCGGCAAAGCCACTCTCTTAGAGACGAGGGAGAAAGCCGGGGGAGGGAGGGAGAGAGAGAGGGGGGAATTTTGATTAATTTGCAGAATGCTTGTGATTTGCTCATATATTATTATAACTGCTCATCACCACATGACAAATTCCCAGCACTCTGCACAGGATCCCGTTCGGTTTCAGCAGTTCCTTTGTATCGGCACCTGACAGACTGCGGAGCCTCTAATGACTTTCAGATGCTTACAAACAGTAATTCTATCTTCAGAATAAGAAAGGGGGGGAGGATCAGTGGAAAGAAGAAAGGGAAAAAAAGAGTTGAGTTAGTTTGTCTCATTTCCTTCCTCTATAACAGTGCAATTTAACTCTCAAGGGCAGTGTTGATCTCCAAATCATAACAATTCAATAATAATAATAATAATAATAATAATAATAATAATAATAATAATAATAATAATAAAAAATAAAATAAAAACAAAAAACAATAATGTTAGCAGAAAATGTTAAGTAATAATAATAATAATTATTATAATAATTAATGCCCAGTGTATCAAAATAAGATAAATGATTACCCAGGAATCTGGCCACCTAAAAAAAGCCATTTGCTGGGACAATTTTTCAAAGCTCCCTAATTTTATTTATTTGCCCCATTTGGATATTCCTGATAACCTTCATGCATTTCTAGTGAACACATCTGCTTTTTAACTGCAGATGATTCTGCCCCCCTCCCTTTCAAACTATGATTATGCTTTCTGAACCACTGTCTGTGTGCTTGATTGCCTGTTTTAGATTAGAGATTTTAGCAAGGAAACAAAGACTTCAGAATGCACATCAGTCGTACATATGAGAAACCACAGAAGGAATAAGCAGTAAAATGTGATGCACCATCTGTCCGCAAACAATAACCTGCATGTTCTGAAGGCTTACAAATTATTTAGTGCACAACCTTGCCGAATTATTGGCCCCTTAAATAGAGCAATAGGCTGGGAGTGAGAACCTCTTTGATGCTCCCCCCCCCCAGCCTGTGTATTTGGCTTTGGTTTGCCCCCACCTCCAAACGCCAAACTCATCCTCAATTGATTGCTAACAGTGGAGGTATTTCCCAATGACGATTGGAGCAGGTTGATTTTCATTAACTAGGTCTCTGTAGGATTTTGTGGCACGGTTTTGAACAGTGGGGTATATATTGCTCCTCTAGCCATAGTCTGCTTCAAATATCATGTTAATCAAAAGATGGCCTCAAATAGCAGCCACTTCCAAGGGCCAAATTCTGCCTCAAACTGGGATAAGCTATCGATTTCAACTTCAAACCCTAAAGAAGGACTTCTTAGAGATATTTGGAAGTTATAGGTTATGTTCTTTTTATAAACAATAAAACCTATTGTAGCTTACACTATATAAAATTGATAAAAAATGAAAAGATTTTTTAAAAATCAGTTTACAGGAACTCTGTAAATTGGCATTTTTTAATATTAATTTTATACTGCCTCAAATTTCAGGGTCTTCACCCCATCTAGTTGGCCTCTGTTTCAGAACTTTACAGTAACCTTTATGTCTAATAGCATGCTTTTATTTATTACTTATTACTTTTAGCATCTAACCTGAAGTAAAGAGAAGGTTTCTTGGTGACTAGAATCTCAGTATCTATGGCACTTTTGAGACAAATCTGCCACTGCATTGGCAAATTAATTTATCAGCAATTATAAAAGCAGACAAATATGTAAGGCAATTTTCTGAAGAGTGGGACCAGGACTTCACTTTACCATGCATATATTGTTTTAAATTTCCCCCTTGTGTAAAGATAAAGGATGTAAGAAGAGTCTGCCTGGGTAATGCAAAAGGCCTATCAAGTTCAGCCTTGTCCTGCTTCTCACAGTGGCCAACCAGATGCCTTCAGGAATCTCGGAAGTAGGGAGTGAAAACTCCAGCCCTTTACTACTCTTGCACAAGGTGCCCCAGAGCTAGAAACATTAGAATCTTTCCACCCAAGGGTGCCAACTTAAATAAAATATTGAGGGGGGCAGGTAAGCAACGCTCCACATAATCAATCACATGATACAGCAGGCAGACACCATTTGAATGGCAATGCCCACCAACTTTTTGAGGGGCGACTCTTCAAATAGTTTGGGGGGGCGAAGGGACCTTGACCCCTAGGAGTTGGCTCCTATGTCTCGCTTGCTTGTCATTACCCAGGCTGTAGTTGTCACAAACAACTAAATAAATTTGAACTCACTTTTCTCCCTGTTCTTCCCTGACAATGGCAATACTTCTATTTACACTGGACATCCCCTTCAACCAGTTGACTGTGCAGCATCATTCATGAAAGATTCTGAGTTCCATGGAATGGAAGATATGCCTTGCATTGCAACACTGAGCCTCCTCAACCACTCCAGGACTCAATATTATCAATGGAAGAGAAGCCTTAGAGAGATGCTTGAGCCTACGTATATTTTGAGCCAATAAACCACATTACAGATGCCACAGTTAAGCCATGTGCCTATTATGCCTTGTTACTGTTTCCTTTTGCTTTAACCTCTAGAATGTCAAAGACAAACTTTTCCACACTGTGCAGAAAGTGGAACGAAAACAGACCTGATCAGGGAGACAGGAAAATCTTTCAAAATAGCACCTTGTTTAGGATCAAACCACCTCACAAAGCAGGAAACTCAGCTTCAACTTGTACACTGCACTTCCTTTGCAGAAAACTTCTGTGCAGCTTAAAATGTTGTTTCCTGCTTTTCAAGTACTACTTGACTGCAGTCTTGTATTTTGGACCTTCCAGATTAAATTCACGGTTGTTGACTAAATCTCTCGGAAACAAGAATTGTCACCAAGTCCACTCAAAGTGAAATATCAAAGCAAACTGAAAGTAGGGGAATCCTGATTTTTTATTCTTCAAATTAAAAGTGTTATAGTAAGACTAGAAATATTTCTCAGTAGGGAAAAGGGGGTGGTCTCTAGATGCTTGACTAAAACAACAATTTTGGGGGATGTTGAGACAATCAAAAAGTGATCTGTTGAATTAGTACGATTTCCCAAGGATTCCTTGTTTGTGAAAGCAGACAGGTTATGAGTCTTGCTCAGCAGAGAGACATCCCCTTCCCTGAGCTAGAAATGGGGGGAAATTTTAGTTTGGTTTATGTGAGTCTACCTAACTCACACTTCTGGAAACAATTAAACCAAAACACACAGCTACTCTTCAGAATTTGCACTTCTCCAAATTTTGGGGTGCAGTTTTCTGACCAACGATGTTCCTAAAAATGCATATATTGGTGAAAATAACTTTTAAAATGGGGCGTTAGGAAAAATGTGTATCTATTAGGCAATGCTGCATACAAAATTGTGTACGTCAGGAGAAACGGGCAGTAATAGAATTACAAATTTTTGTTAGAACTTACAAAAAACTAATTTGGATATATGGGAAACGGAGAGACATCTAAATTTTCAGATTTGCCCATCTGAGTCCACCTGTTCTTACTCAGAGCCTAAGTCACACAGTGGTAGCAACATCAGTTTGTTTTCTTTAAAAAAAAAATTCCTAGGCACAGGGTGCAAATTCCGATTAGTACTATAGCTAGTGGGGAGGGAAGGTTTAAGATTCCCCTCTCTAGCTGTGATTGCAATAAAAAAATGGCTCTTCTGCACTGTAATTACCAACAGAGAAAAGCTCTCACTGAAGCCAGTGGGGGTTCTTCCCACACGAATGGCAGTGGAGGGATGGTTTCAGTTTGGGAGGGAAAGTTAAAGCTCCCCCAATCCATGCACGGTGATCCTGACATAAATTCTTCCCATGCTAACATTTGAGAAACAAATAAAGAAATCCCCTGGCAAGACAGATAGCCATGCAATTAGCGTAACATGTAGTTAGGCTCTTAGATACAACCCACCAGCCTCATTAGTATAGGTGCTTTCCTTCAAGTAGCTTGCTGTATCATCAAATCCGACCACTAGCTTGGTTTAAAAAAAGACCACAGAGAAAGAAGTCAGAGGTAATTGGACTCAATTAATTTCAACATAAGTCTCTGAAGCCGTTCTGAACCCCCCACCCCCAAAAAAGAGAGAGAGAAGATATAATAATGAAGTGGAAACGTGCCACTCCAACGTAGTGTGAAGGTCACATTTAAAATAATAATAAAATACGTGTGAAAGCCACACTGCAAGAATGTCTCTGCCAAAATGTTTGCTCCTCCACAAGCGATATAGCTGTCTCATCTTGTAGGGGCCGGATAAGAGCTGTCTAAGCAGCAGTCCTACAAGATCTTGCCCAGCGTTTTCCAACAATCCAAACTTGAATAGCAATGGCAAATTCAGCCTTTGGAAGCAGCCATAGTTTCTATGCATGGTTGGCGTTTACCTTCACATAATTTTATACGCAAGTTTGTAGTAAAGTTTCATTAACTTAGGACCCATCTGCACTATACATTTCAAGCACTATGATGCTACTTTGTCTTTCCCTAAAGAATCCTGGGAACTGTAGTTTGTTAAGGATCCTTACAGTTAGGAGACTTTGGGCTCTCAAATTTTAACAGTGCCCCATGCAACGCTAAAATTTGGTGCGCCCCCCTCCCACCCCTTGCTCTCGGTGCTACAGCATTGTTGTGGCGCACCCTGCAGCGCAGCACCCAGTGTGACTGCACCACTCGCGCTACTCCGAAACTGCCCCTGGGAGACTCTTATCCCCCTCACAGAACTACGATTCCCAAAGTGCTTTAAACATCAATACCTCTTCCCAACAGACTCTCTTTGCCGGACCTGTGCTGTGGGACTGGATGCCTAGCATTGGACTACTTGAAGATCCTGGAAGGAACATAAGGCAATAAGAAAATCTTTCTGGATCAGACCCGGGTGCCTGTGGGAAACCTACAATCAGGACTCCAGCACAAGAGCCCTCTCCCCTCCTGCACTTTCCAGAGTGCCGACTTTATTCTGCCCTCATGCCCTATGACAAAATTTATGCAATTCCATTAACTTCAGTTAAGGATGTATGAAGTAGCAAAGAGCAACTTTTGAAAACAGTAGGAAATATTAGCAAGAAATGGGCTTCACTACTGCACTCCCCACCCACTTTTGCACCGTGAATTTTATCTCACCCAGTTTGTATTTCTAGCATCCAGGTGCTTTTCTTCATGCAAAGCTGTTTCTGATAGTCTTTCAACATTAGAAGTGCAAAGGAAACGACCCTTCTGGATCAGACCAAGTTCTGACTGGTCCAGCACGATCTGTTTTCTACTGCAGTCAGCAGCTCTGGGAGCTTACTGGCAGGCCCCTGAAGAATAAAGATGGCCTTCTGCTGTGGCTTATAGCACATGGTAGTCAGAGATACAGTGCTTCTGGACATGGAGGCTTTGACAATCCTGCCAGCATTAGCCGGCAAATCTAATTGATTCCAGCAGGAGTTTTTCAGGTGTGTAGCCAAATGCAGGATTATAGCCAGCAAGGAAGGCAACTATTTCATTTATTTTCTAACAAATAGCAAATGTAAATGACAGCAGGTTGTTTCAGGCCTTATGTAGGTGGGTTTATTGAATGGATTATTAGTGAGGAATAATGGTCCAGAAGTTGCTATAAAGGAACTGAGATCCTTTGCAGAGGCGTAAGTTGCTGCTGCGGCTGCTTTTAATCCTCTGTGTATCCCACAACGGCTTTTAGCTGCATCCCTCATCAATGCCTTTTTAAAACAAAAACAAAAAAACAGTAGTTTGATTTGTTTATGAACTAGTGCGTCCTTATTTCCATGAGATACAGACATTGACAGCAAATAGACCTTTTCTAATTGAACTGATAGGCTGAAAGTGAACATGTCCTTGAATCTACACTGAAAGATAGACAGCGATTATTTATAATAGGGGATGCACCAACTGCAATACCATTTGTACAGCAAGGACTTTATCATAAGTCTCGTGTTTAGGCAAATAGTGCCAAATAAGATAAATTCTGTATACAGGTCCCTCTCTTTTTTCTTTTGCAGTGTCAGATGTACGGAGAAAAAGACACTTTGTTGATGGCATACCCTGTAAAGTGTCCTAAGAGGGAGGGTTAAGATAACGTTGTTGTTGTTGTTGTCTCTGCCACTAATACATCAAAGTTTCCACATACTGACCGTCTCCGTCCCTGGCTGTGTACATCAGGAAGCTTTTAATTTATATCTCCAACTAATTTCATTCGAAACGCTTTCAGACATAGGTTTCCGTAGCTTTACAAGAGAACTGCTGGATTTGCAAAACAGCACGGGTGCGTGTGCATTAATAAACGGCCTGTGTGTTTAATCAGAGTTGAATCCTTTCTTTTAAATCTCTCTCTCTCTCTCTCTCTCTCTCTCTCTCACACACACACACACACACACACACACACACACACACACAACGTCTCCTCGAGTCCCCCCCCCTTCCGATATTAGAGCTCAGCTATCTCCTTGCTGAAGGACCTATTTGTCTACTTTAAGTGAAATCACTCAATTCTCAAAAGTCAGTGGAGGACTTTGAAAGCGGGGGGAGGGCCGGGAGAGGCCACTCCAAATAAGTTCCATTAATCAAAAGGCACAGTCTAATGTAACTAATATTTTACAATTAGAGGAGACAAGATGGAACTAAAAGCCATCTATCTCTCTTACACCACATGATCATCGATTCATAATCAGAAGACTGAGAGTCGCACAAAGATGCATTTACAGGGGCTAGGGAGGAGAGAGGGAGGAGGACGGGGAGGGGGGAATTGGTCTGAGCTCGAGATAATGAACACGATGAGAAGGAGCAGCGCTGAAGGCTGGGGGAAAGATGACAGAGTGGTTCAATGGTGACGGATGACACGGAGATGAGTACTGATACCTGACAGGCAGCAAATGATGACTGCGGTCCTTTCCCACCATTATGATACTCAATTATCTTGGTAAGGGCTAAAAGACTGAGGTGGTGGTGGGGGACACACACACACACAAAGTGGCTCAGCCTATTCGCTTATTTATAAAGCTTGGCCAGGATAGTACTTGATTGTGCCAGGATCTGCTGGGGGGGGGGTAGAAAGGAGAGGGAGACCCCCTTTTCCTGCAACTGGAGCTGCAGCACTTTTCGAAGAGCTGTAGTTTTCCTTCGCCTCCACTCCTGGGCACAACAAGAGACGAGGAGGGTAAGAGAGAGGGCTTGGCCATCTGCTTTGTGAGCTTCAAAGGGGGAAGCAAAAGAAGAAAAGAGAGAGATTCTTTCTCTTTCACTGCCACCTTCAGGATAAAGGAAAAGAAAACAACCCCCCCCCCAACAATGGTGGAAAGGGAGATTGCCACGGATGTATCATCTAGCAATCCAGAAGTGATATTTTTCAGATCTTCCAAATGTGGGTCTACATGGTGGGGTATAAACTGGGCAAGAGGGAAGGACAGCAGTAGGAAAGGAAGAAGCAGAAGAGATTTCTCTCTCTCTCTCTCTCTCTCTCTTTAAGGGTTCTTCATTGACTTAGGGAATTATTAATAAAAAGGGAGGGAAGTTACTAGGAGAGAGCTTTGTAGTCATGGAAGATGCCACAGGCAAACACTGCTCTTCCAAAACACAAGGCTGCCTGTTGCACTACATTATTTATTTTCAAAGACACAGAAATCTCCAAGATTAAAGAGAGCTGCGATCGGAGCTTTGGAATATGTTCCTCTACCTGCCCTCTCCACAGAATTGCACAGTGCTGGAAACAGTCTATTGAAACTTAGGGCTACACTGACTGGGTAGTGTGTCCCAGACCTGGACCTGTTTTAATTCTTTGTATTACCTTTTTAACCAAATGTGCTGAGCCTATTTTGGGGCCATTATATGTTTTATATACATCTGCATTTTAGATTCCCGGCGCTGGCAACTAAATTTTTATATTATTGTTTTAGGGTAATTTAAATGTCACAATGCCAGTAATATCGTTTGAATTCTGTTTTATCAGGTTGCTTCTCTCTAGCTTTTTTGTCTTATCTTGCTATGGCTGTATGCTAATGCAATAAAGGTTTGATGATGATGATGGAAACAGTCTGGAAAAGGTGACAAATATTTTGGTCCAATCCTAATTTTCACCAGTTGATTCTAACATCAATAAGATTTTTTTTTAATGTAACTTTTCTAATCGTGCACGAACTTTTTCCTTTGTAAAAAGTAAAGTAAGTAGAAGAAAGCAAATTTCTGAAGATAAGTATTAATTTGGCAGCTTTTTTAAAAAACTAAACAATTTCTTTATTTGAAGCATGTTATATCCCACCCATCATCCTATTTAGGATTTCAGGATGCTTTAGACTCTGTGCTCGATGGATGAAATCCAGAGAACATAACCAGGCCATGTTGTTGCCTCTGAAAACCAAGAACCCACAAGCACAAGCTGTTGCATAGCTAACAATAGAGAAGTCCAGAATATATTTGCTGGATCATAGCCAATGAGTTGCAATTTGCTTTGTTCTTTTATTCTCGGGGTCATCGTTATTCAGAATTCTGTGTATTTTGTTTTAGTCTAAAGCCTTCCATTTTTCTTCACAACATTCCTTTGAGGAAGGTCTCTATTATTCCCATTTCTCATAGAGAGAACTGCTCAAGCTTGTAGTGTTCTTTCTTATGTGGGCAGAAGCATCCAATGCTCACAGTCTCCCTGAGGTTGTTTTTTGTTACTCATAATTCCATACGTATTTATTTAGCAGAAGAGAAATGGTCAAAGTGCAGGGCCAATACATTGATTTCTCCATTGAAAGTGACTAATGAGCGGCTAAGCAACAGAATTGGTCCAAGGAAAATAAATACAGCCGTGTCTCTTGTGATACAAAACAGGAAGATGGAACAATTTAGAAAATTTGAGTATCCAAGAACATTAGATCAAATAGATTTATAAAGCATACCATAACAGAGTTCATTTGAATCTACAAGCAAAAGTACCTAGTGCTGGGTGATAATATGGAGTGATATTAATGGAAACTAACAGCTTTGTGTTAAAAAAAAATATTTTGAGGGCTGGCCATATCTGCCATGGTATGATAGCATAATGTCAACACATAAAGTAATGCGATCATTGTAAACGGATCCACTAAGAGCAACACTTTGCAGTGTAATAAAAATATTGTAATATTATTTGGACACCCGCCCTCCCCCGCCCAAAAAAATAACAAGGCTTTGGGTCTCTAGGTGCTATATTAAAAATAACTGCATTGAAACATGATGCAACTGGGGTTACGACTGTGCATGTAAATGGACGGAAAGACTATGGGTGTGTGCTGGCTACGGACAGGCACGTAAACAAGGTCTCAATAGTTCAAGTATAGGGGAGAAATCAATAGATAGTATTAAGCTAACTATATTTGCCATTGCTTGCATCAGTAAGTGATATGCTGCCTTAAACCTTTGAGTGGTGTGCCCGACTTAATAGGCACTTAGGGAATATCCTGGTTCGAATTGGCAACACTGATGCAAATGGAACATGAAGAAAGATTATGACATATGTCTCGGAGCCTTTATGGATGTCGTTTGATGGACAAAGAGGATTTCCAGGTGGCTGTTAAAGTATACTACTTTATGTAGGGTACATTTTTATGAAGCTTCTCTTCAAATTAGGACCACTATTGCTCGTAACTTTGCACATGCATTTTTTTATTATTATTATCCTTCACTTTCCAATTCAACATCGACACACAGAAAGCACAATAGCTAATATTGTGAATACATTTGCACTGTCTCTGTCATTGAAAATAATCGGCTGAACCATATTGGAAAACCTCTGGAAGCCTAATCATTCAAGAAAAGAGAAATGTCACTCCAGACAAATTTCCTATAGCTGGTAAACTCCCTGGAAATCAGTCCAAAAACAACAGATTACTGTTACTTTCCATTTCAACTTTCAGATTTGGCAATTAGGGAGTTTTCAGGAGTGAGCACTTCATGCACATGAGTTCCATAACTAGCATCTTTCGTCATTACATTAATGTCTAATTAGAGCATTCAATTGGTTTTTTATATGAGCCAACGTTTCATATATGAAATAGAAATGCATTTGCAATGTTCCTGTTTATCCTTTTATTATCTGTCTACTATATTAACCCTCAATAAATTTGTGTATGTTTATTCAAAACCTGCCAAGGAGTCCAGTTCATTTTGTTGTTGTCTTTTTAAATAATCTGTAAAAAGTTCCCATTTTTCTTTAAAGACCATCATTGCTGACCATGGGCCACAATGGCTGGGGCTGATGCGAATCCAGAACATCTGGCGGATGCCAGTTTGTGGAAGCGCCACTTTACTCCATATGCTGGATTCATTTGCTCTGTAGTGGGTTTTCCTCTCCTGAGCTAAAAGCTAAAATGTGAAAAGCTAAGGTGGAGTAGAAAAAAACCCACACACAATTGTCCATCACTACATTACTGACTGATCAAAACCAAGCTCTGTAGTTAGCAGTGTTGTGCAAATGCGAGGCTATGTACTGCATGGGGCTTTAGGGACAGAGGAAGCCACCTCAGACCAAGTCAAATTATGTGTCTGTTGCTTTCTCTGACTGGAATCAGTTCTACAGGGTCTTAGACGGAGAGAGACGTTTGCCCTGACCGGTTCCCTGAACCTGTAAAATGAAGCTTCCAGGGAATGAACCTGGGACCTTCTGCATGCAGTGCAGGTACCCTGAATTGAGGTTCCTCTGCCTGAGTTCATGCAGGCGTTTGAATACTTGTGGTCTAAATACTTTTGCTCTAAATGCCAAATAAGCACTTCCAGCAACGAGCACCAGCCAAATTTAAATAAGGCACCCCCCCCCAATACAAAATGGGTGCAATGGTCTACCAGTGACAAAATCCAGCCATGCAAAATGACATTTTCTCTTAAAAACACTGAGGGAACATGCAATGACTCCTGCACGTGCCAAGTTTGAGGGGACCCAAGGCATGGTGTCATACAGAGACGCCTTTCAGTAAGGTCACAGTGGGCTCACTGTGGGCAGTGAGAGGCGGTGGGAAGCAAGCACCAGTGCTCAACCCTTTGCTGAGAAAGGTGGCCAAAGCAGATGCAACAGCAGATTTATTTATTTACTTCTGGATAAAGATGCTGGAAATCAGCTGCAGCAAGCCCCTCTGAGGCCTGTAGCCCTGTCATTTGCCCCACAAATGTTGGCTGCTGACGCTGGGTACCATGCAGTCGCAGGTCAGGCCCAGGTGCCCATCTAGCCAATTGACAGTGTGCACCTGGTAGGTAGGTAGCCTGTATCATCCTGCCAAGTGGTCAGGAAAATGGATTCATGATGAAGATTTCTGGCCAAATATGTGATAAAATGGTCATCTCTAACCATCCAGAATTATGCCACAATATGGCACTCAGTAGGGTTTTTTTAATAACTAAATGTTTGACTATTAGATAGGGGCTCTTTGATCAGCCAATCGCTTTCTCTTCACTACTCTTTCATGTATCCAGATATTCCTCTCTATCAACTCTTGGACCTAGCTGTCAACTTTTCCCTTTTTTAAAAAGGACATTCCCTTATTCCAAATAGGATTCCTCACAAGAAAAGGGAAAAGTTGACAGCTATGCTCTCAGAGTGGGGAGGATTTTAAAAACCAAGCAAAACACATGATTGTGCAATGAGAATAATGCAATGTTGCTATATTTACGCACAATTCTATTTCGTATTTGCATGCGTACAGTTTGATTTTTCTGGTTGCCAGTTCTGGAATATTTTGGTGGCAAATCTTCCTCTCCTCAATGACGAAATTTCATTTACCTCTACACTTGAATTCCTCTTCCTTCTACACATACATGCTTCAGATTTCCCTGTACTCCTGACCAACTTCCCTCTTTCCCTCTTTACTGGTTCTACTGTAATGCCAATATCAGGAACTTCAGGTTTAACTCAGATTTTTAGCACAGTTATAATCCTGCATGGTCTTGATTCACTTTGGTTTTCATATTGGGGAAATGGTTTGAAATTGTGTGAACCCATAATATTTAAACTAAGAGCAATTCCGCAAGGTGAATTATGTCTAGCAGTGCAATTAGCTCTTTCAAAGCAATTAAGCTGCACATCTGAACACAACATTGTATTTTTGCTGCCTTATTCAACAACCAGTTACACTGCAGTTCTTTGATTTAAGACGATTCCGCCCACTGACCTGCCTTCTATTTTTCTATTTTCTATTTTTTTCTGTTACATCTAAAAATATATACATTTGGGAAGGGCAAAATATTACAACTGTTTTGTACAGCACTGAGGTGTGATGCAATTTGGGATGATTAATTTTCTGTCCATGAATTTTCTATAAGCCCTGGGTTTTAGCACCCTAGAAAGCAGGAAGAATGGGGGGAAATGCCCACTGAAACCATGCAACTTTGAAAAATTCTGAACTTTTGAACTACTTTTGTGAAATATGAACCCTGATCCAATGCAGAAACTGTTAAATATTCAGCTGAACCTCAACATTAGAACTGAAAACTCTGGTAATTCAGAAACAGAGTGATAATGAGGATCTAACAATTTTTTCACTTTCTGCTCTTCACAAAACATTTATCATGAAACATATTGTAGTGGTGGTTTTAGGATATCGAGATCTAACATGTCACAGACTTACAAACCCATCACAAGCCTGAGCCAAAAGTATTTATTTTAATGATATATTAGCGATTCGTAATCTGGTTGTAAATAAGTATTAATAGTTCAAAGTAATAATACCACCATTTAACATTTCCTTATCCCCAGCAGTTTGCTAAGGTGCTGCTAATAATTTTAATACAAATTAGGTAGGAATGATCTCTGAAATGAAACCATAATAAAATGCATGGTTACAGATAGACCTCTAACTACATAATAAGGGAAGAATTCAAAAATAATTATTTAGCCAAATATTAAACCTAAAAATCTATCAAATGTCTCATTAAAATGCAGATTACTTAGAGCTTATTATCCATTCATATACCATTTGACCAAAAGGGGGGGGGAGTCCCCTTCTCTTCTATAATTTGATCTTAAACTGAAACCATTGTTCAAAGGCTAAAACTCATAATCCGCCTAACACTGAACCCCGAACTAATGATATGCCTTCAAATTTCTGCAAATGAGTTTGAACATTGAAATAACAAACCAGAGAGGCGGCAGGCAGGGAGGGGAGGGGGGGACACACCAAGGCCTTTAAAAGTGGTCTTCGGCGCCACCTAGAGGATTTACAGTCGCACAGCTTTTTGGCACATGGAGGAAAATTAAATACAGCTGAATAATTGAACGCAAGGGCAAGTTCAACCAGGGGTCACCATCTGCTTGACTAGAACTCTTGGCAGATTTCAGCTAAAGCTCACGCGCATCGTAAACATGCTTGCAGATCTCGTATCGTGCACACTGCCCTGAAAAAATAAAAGAAAACAGTTCCTACAACATCCTTCAGCTAATTACACGTATTCTGTCATGTCGTCATGGATACAAAAAAAAAAAAAAGGTCAAAAAGATTCCTGAGCTATTAAGCAAGATATCAGTGAAAAGACAAAGGCATGCTCTGCCTTCAAAGCCCATAGACTTGGTGCAAAACTGCCTTTCCATGGTGCCCATCTTCTGCAAACTGAACATTTGGCCAGTAAGTACATACTGGAGATTTTTGGGGTTTTTTTGCAAATCTCTCACATACACAAATTTTCCCCTGTCTATGAGGGAAAGACCACAAATGTTAACACTTTATTCATATAGCACTGTGGAGTGCTCGATTGCACTACAGTAATCTTCACGGTACTCCTATGACATAGAGCAATGTGACTCAGTTACAAGCGACCTGCAGCAAATTGTTGCAGCACACCTTCCTTCATGCAAAGAATGCAGGGCATTCTACCATGCCAAACAGCACAACTGGTTAATCCATTGGCCTGGTCCACCTAAGAATGTTCCGGGAAGCAATGCTACATCTGGAACCTTACAACGTAAGGACATAAGAATCAGGCCATTGGCCCGTCTACTCCAGCTAGCCTAGATGAGTCCTTTTGGAGCGCTTCACGATCTCTTTTCATTTTAACAACCTTGAGCAAGGTAGTGTTGTCAGCAAGTCTGGCCAGCTGGCCGCTCAATCCTAACTCAAGACCATTTATGAACAAGCTAAAAAGCACAAGTCCCGATAGCAAAACTGACTGGCAACCAGTGCAGTCAGGTCAGGCTTGGTGTTATATGCTCCAGAGAGCAGCCTTGCCACTGAATTTTGCACCAGCTGAAGTTTCCAAACCATTTGCAGAGGCAGCCCCATTGTATGCTAGGAATTTTTGGCACCATCAGAGATGCTTTATTACACTGCTTCCTCCAGAATTCTCTTTGGGGAGCATTTGGCTCTTTCCTGAATAGCCTCACCCCTTTCCTGCCCCTCTGAGACCAGCCCACACCACCACCATAGCAAAGAGGGTACAGATTCATAGAATCATCGTACTGGAAAGTACTCCAGGAGTCTCTAATCCAAGCCCCTGCAATGCAGGAATCACAGAGAAAAAATCCCTGACAGAGTCCACCACCTTCCAGGGGAGTTTGTTCCCCTGTTGACCAGCTCTTACTCTCAGAAAGTTCTTCCTAATGTTTCATCAGAATCTTCTTTCTGGTAACTTTGTTTGGATCCTACCCTCTGGAGCCGGCAAAAACATCCTTCCATGTGCCAGCACAAGGTGACCAGAGTCTGCTGTTTCTTTTGCTTCCAAGGATAGCAACATGGTGCCATGCAAATGTGGGTGGGAGACCCCAACTCCCATTAGATCCATCCAGCATGTCAGGGGCGATGGGAGATGCAAGCCAAGAACTTCCAGAGGGTGGGATGCTTCTGATGGCTTCTGTTACCACTCATTCCGCTTGCAGAATGCAGGCCGGGTGGCTTACTATACTCTGCAAGCCACAAAGCAACAGGCTGAGAACCCAGTATCACAATAGTGCTGAAGATCCCAACCAGCTTCACTAAATCTTTTTTACCATGAGAAATTACAGTTTAAGGATCTCCTCTCTTTTTTTCCATGTTTGCAGCTAAAAAACTATAAATGGGTAAGTAGACGGACCTGATACAAAGCAGCTTTCTATGTTTCTAGAGATGTTTCCCATACACAATATCTGAGGCCCAATCTGTGGCATCCCCAGTTATTTCTAACAGCAGGGCTAGGAGAGACCCCCAGCTATGACCCCCCTGGAAGCCCTAGTCAGAACTCTTAAGTACTGAGCTGGATGGGTCAAGGGCCATATATCCTTTTTGGATATGGCATTGCATATCAAGGTTGGAGGCAGTAATGCTTCTGAATATCGGTTGCTGGAAACCACAGGAGGGGAGAGGGCTCTTGTACTCAGCCCAGTATACCCGAAGGAGCGTCTCCACCCCCATCGTTCTACCCGGACACTGAGGTCCAGCGCTGAGGGCCTTCTGGCGGTCCCCTCATTGTGAGAAGTGAGGCTACAGGGAACCAGACAGAGGGCCTTCTCGGTAGTGGCACCCGCCCTGTGGAACGCCCTCCCTTCAGATGTCAGATGTCAAAGAGATAAACAACTATCTTCCCCTATTAGGGAAGTTTTTAATGTGTGACACTTTAATGTATTTTTAATCTTTGTTGGAAGCTGCCCAGAGTGGCTGCTGGGAAACCCAGCCAGATGGGCAGGGTACAAATAAATTATTATTATTATTATTATTATTATTATTATTATTATTATTATTATTACTCAGGTCCTGCTTGTGGGCTTCCCATTGGGGTATCTGGTTCACCACTGTGAAAACAGGATGCTAGGCAGTATTTGCTTGATCCTGCAGGGTGCTCTCATGATATATATATAACTTCCTATACACATAAAAATGTATGTTGGCACTATGAAGAAGAGATAGAGGAGGAGGAGGAGGAAGCAGAAGCAGACAACAACATTAAATACAATTTAAAAAGAGGAAAGCTGGATTTCCTAAATGCAGATTTCTCATTTAGCTTTTCTGTGCCTTCAGCAAATTCTCTGTGCATTCCAAAGACTGGAAGTCTGGGCTTCATTGCCCTGTTTTGGTTTCTTGTCTTTCCACTGTAAGATTAAAGCTCATTTTTATTAAGGCATTTCGTGCAGGCACCTCTCAGCCTTGATTTACAGTTGCACCACATGACACTGTACTACAAGGACACATACTTAAATATGTTTATTTGAAGGTGACCACCATATGCAACCTAAAGTTTTATTAAAAAGAATAGGTTGCATTTTTCTAGCCCCAGCAACTTTGGCAGGATGTCAGTGAACATTTGTAAACACAACAAGGTAATAACGGCATCTCACAAGAGAGCTGGACACTTCCTTAGGGAAATCCATCATTCCTGTCTACAAATATAGTATCCCCAGGACTACGTAGATGCAAGTTCAAGGCATAATATTTATTGACCCCATCAGCTGCATGTAATTCTAGCATTAGTGCAAATAACCCGGTGGCCTTTTTTCCGCACAACAGAAAGAAAGAAAGAAAGAAAGAAAGAAAGAAAGAAAGAAAGAAAGAAAGAAAACATGGTAGCATGCTACCTCATATTACAGTGTAGCAAAAGCAGATTTGGATACACTTGGAAATGTGATTAGACTCCTTGACCTGTAATTTCTGCCTGATCATTATTCTAAAGGCTCAGAGCAATCGGTGCTTCTTCTTGTTGCTTTGGGTCTGCAAATTTATTCAATTTGTGCCCCACCTTTTGGATCACAGAAAGGACCACCACCAGGCAGCTTGCAACTGTGGCATGGCGAGGACCGGTATTCTACAGTGTGGTGCCAGAAACTGGATGATCACCCATTTGCCTTGCTCCAAAGCCCTGATCGTGTGATGACTCCTCATATATTGAATGCATGGAAGGAGACGTAGGATTGTGTCCACGAGCCTCACTTTACCTCCATGCATGGAGCAAACCTGCTGAACAGTGCCAGGTGCACATAGCATAAACCCTCTCACTGTAATCTGCACCCTCGTATCTGCAGCTTTATGTTTTATCCTATTGTTGTTCTTTGAAAACATTCTCATTCATACTTAGAACATATCGGGGGAGCCATAGCTCAGTGACAGAGCATCTGTCTTGCATGCAGAAGGTCCCAGGTTCCATCCTCAGCATTACCAGGCAGGGCTGCAAGAGAACCCTGTCTGATACCTTGGAGAGCTGCTGCCAGCCAGTGTAGACACTACTGAGGTCTCACTCAATATAAGGCAGCTTCTGATATTTGTATTATTATTGGTAGTAGTAGTAGTGGAACTAGAAGAAAGAGGAGTGATAGTATAAGAATCAAGGGCTACTTCATTCATCTGTTTCAGCGTGATTTTCTTTTACTGTTGTTTCTTGCTTCTACCAAATGTATAATTTTGCAAAGAGTAATCCGTATGTATATCACATCAATAAAGTAACTGAGGAAACATTAAGATGTGTATGGATGGAAACTTTTGCAGATGTATTGCAGTTAAGTCCCACTTAAAAAAAACACGACGACTTTATTTGCAATAAAGTCTCTAAAAATATTTAAAATCATATTTAAAGCGTTCTCATAAAATGTGTATAGAGGAAAGACAAGTTTAATTCTCAAAGGCTCCATTATCAGAGCAAAAATTAATATTTGTACTGTTTCCAAATTGGAATAAAATTGCAAAGATGCAAACGCCATCCTATATCATAATCTATAAACCAGTCACAAATGTTAAATCAGCTGTAAAAATGATTTAAAATCTACATGAATAATTTTATTAAACTGATTTAAAACCACATTTTTGCTACCTTCATTTATTAACAGTTTTTCAGACAACAATGCATTTAAAAAGAAATTTGCATGAATAGAGCTACATATTAAAATGTAGCAGATCTTGTGGATGAAGGTGCTTACTTCCAAATCCCAAATGCTGGGAGAAAGTGGTTGACTTGAGGACCCAAACACTTCTAACAGGGGAGGGGGCCTATGACCCAAGTCCATTAGAGTTTTATAAAATTATGAATAGGGTGGAAACAACAGAAATGTTCTTCCTCTCCCTCCTTCCCCCTCTCTCTTTCATAATGTTAAAACAAGGGGACAGGGGCTTAGCAATGGGTTCAGGACAAAAAAGAGGTACTCCTCCACAAACACAGGGAATTCTTTGCCACAAATTTAAGGATGGCAACAGGACTCAGGTCTGCACTTCAGAGGGTCATACTAGGGTTGCCATATTTTGAAGAGCAAAAAAAGAGAACACATTTGGTGACTTCTACTTTTAAGGCGGTCGGCACTGTGGTCTAAACCACTGAGCCTAGGGCTTGCCGATCAGAAGGTCGGCAGTTCGAATCCCCACGACGAGGTGAGCTCCCATTGCTCGGTCCCAGCTCCTGCCCACCTAGCAGTTTGAAAGCACATCAAAGTGCAAGTAGATAAATAGGTACTGCTCCGGTGAGAAGGTAAACGGTGTTTCCGTGCGCTGCTCTGGTTTCGCCAGAAGCGGCTTAGTCATGCTGGCCACATGACCTGGAAGCTGCCTGCAGACAAATGCCGGCTCCCTTGGCCAGTAAAGCAAGATGAGCGCCGCAACCCCAGAGTCGTCTGCGACTGGACTTAATGGTCAGGGGTCCCTTTACCTTTTAACTATGGATCGTTAGGACGATTCTACCCATGAAACAAGGGACGTTTCCTGGAAAAAGAGGACACATGGCAACTCATCCCAAATAAGATATTGTTACATGCCACCCTGATTTCCAGGTGGTGAGAGAATCCAGGGGTTTCCTGTGTTTACCCAGGATTTGGTTTCCCTGGACTGAAGGCCAGCGGAGTCTGTGTCATATTTTGGATACATGGTTTTATTTACTGTATTTTACTGTATTTTTGGTTTTTATGGAAGCCGCCCAGAGTGGCTGGGGAGGCCCAGCCAGATGGGCGGGGTATAAATAATAAATTATTATTATTATTATTATTATTATTATTATTATTATTATTATTATTTATACTCATATACAATCTGAGCAAAGGTGAAAGGGTGCACAGCATTAGCACGCCAATGGATCTGCTTCTCCCCGTTAGTCACAGCCTTGGATCCAGCACACAGCAAGCATGTCTCTCTTTATCCAGCTTCCAGCCTGCTTCCAGCTCAGCTCTCACACAACTCTCTGGCTATTGTTCTCCTACCTAGCAACTAGGTGAGGGGTGGAAGAAAGGCCCACCCATTAGCCTGGAGGGCACCATCACTTGGTTGTAGCTCTTGCAACCTAGCTCATTCTTTTGGGATGCTGATGAGGACACTTACGTGGTCAGCTAAGGCCACTGCCATGCAAAGAAACCTGTCCGGATACAACAATATATTAGAAAAATACAAGTGCCTGATAATATGCTAACATGGTTCCAAATACAGTGGTACCTTGGGATGTGAATGGGATCCATTCTGGAGCCCCGTTCGCATCCTGAACGGAACGCAAGACACAACGGCACGTCTGTGCATGTGCGGGTCGCGTTTCGCTGCTTCTGCGCATCCACGTGATATCATTTTGAGTGTCTGCGCATGCACAAGTGGTGAAACCTGGAAGTAAAGCACTCCGTTACTTTCGGGTTTCCGCGGAGCGCAACTCGAATGTGCTCAACCTGAAGCACATTCAACTCGAGGTATGACTGTAAACCTCAGTTTCTTTCTTCTTTGTAATGTATTTTATATTAAAGATTTTCTTGGTTTACAAAAGTATGTGCAATGTCTCTCTTTTTTTCAAGCAACATTTTTTACAGATCACTTTCATTTGTTGAGACATTAGGGAGAAAAGGGGGAAAGAGGTGGAGGGGGAAAGATGAGTGGGGGTGGGGTCGGGTGGCGATGTTTCTATTTTACTTAATATATGTGGGGTTTTGTGTCAGTGTCACTTGTGCAGGTTCTCTGCTATTTACTTGTGTTCCTTTGGTGGTGACAGAGGTTGGGGTTGGCCTAGGGTGTGGTTGTTTGTTGTGCACTACAATTACTCTTTATCCACGTGCATTTATTTGCACAAGACTGATCCAAACCTTCCAGAGAATCGGGGGAGGGAGCTGAAGAGCTCACAATTCATGAGAAGGTTTCCCCCAACCCCACAAAAATGGCAAAAGGGGAAAAAACAGGAGCAAACTGGTGGCAATATGTTTGGGTCAAGTAACAAAATAAATAAATAAAAGGACTATCCCTCATAAATACGGATAGTTGATATGTAGAAAACAAGCAGCGCTTGTTGAGGCTTGTATGTTGGTGGTGGGCTGTGTTTGACTTGGCTGGATACAAATTGTATAGGGTTGCTCTGAATTGATACAAATTGTACAGGGTTACTCTGGATGGAGAAAATGGATGAAGAATGTGGAAGAGGCTGAGCTCTTCACCATGTCAACGAGTTTTGATTGCAGATAACCCATGTAAACAAAACATGGCAGGAGCTTTTAAATCTCTATTATGCACATTAAGCATCTGGGTGTTCTTAAATTAGAAAATAATACTTTGCTTTATTTTCAGCCTCAAACTCCAGATGATGCAGCTACCATGGAGATGACAAAAGCACCAGCATGGTTTATTCAGATTAATACCCACATCTCCTTTGTGTGTTGTGTGCGTGTCCTGTGTGTGCAGCGCGTCTGAGACAAAAACAGATACTGCTCCTCCAAGACTCTGACCTTTAGCATCATTTCCCCCAAAAGTTAATTTCTGTGATTAATGCAATATACTAAAACCCATAAATTTGATCATCTGAAGGATTCAAATTAGGAATTATTGACAGCTGATAGAACAGAAGTGCAGACAGGAGGCAGATTTCCTCATCTGTCCATCTCAGTGTTGGAATATGTATTGATTAGGGTATGACAAGGTAGGGAACCTGCCATAAATCTAAACTCTATTAGATTAACACAGGCATTCAATTAACATAAAAATGACAACCTAAGAGAAAAGCTCTGAATGTCAGTCTGCTCACCGTTTCAAGTGTTCGACCCAACCCAGGTTTGGAATTAGCAAATGATGGTCTTAGCATAGAAAAGCAAGAGGGGGAAAACGGATTTCAGTGTGGACTCCTGCGTTTCTATTTTAGAGACAAAACACACAAGGCCTTTTCCTGCACACCTCACCCTCTCAAGGGGAGTCCACAGTCATGCCCCCTATGAGATCCCATAACCATAGGCCGCTATGTCAACCTGTCAGTTTACACATTTGTACACATAGTCAATACATAGTGTAAAATTTCATTTGTTAGGATCAGCAAGACCGCACAATCTTATGCCTAGTTTACGGGAGTAAGCTCCATTGAGCTCTATGGTGCTACCTTCTGACTGCAGAGGTTTGGCTTGTAAAACACATTAAGCTTTGGATCTCTAGTATGTAATCTCTGAGCAATCCTGCAAAGTGTTACCATTCAAACAGCTAGTATGAAGTAGAAACCCTATCAAAGGAAAGGAGACGCGTATCCAGCCTCTGCTCATTCTCTGACTTATCCCATGCTAATCCATCAGAAAAAAACAGTCTTGAAAGCCTCATTATCACTTATCCCCCCCCCCCATTTATATCCCACCTTTCTTCCACCATGAAACCCAGGTGGTATGCCTGAGGTTCCTGGATGGTACTCACTCATCTAGGTACTGACCAGACCTGCATGACTTCAGCAAGGTAGTGGTCTCCTGTGCCTTCAGATCATACCTAAGCGAGTGCTGATCCTTTGCTACTTGATGTACCTGTTAGGACCATTTATCTGCTGATGAAGAGTTACTATCAAAACAGTTCGTCATCAGGAAAAACTGTTCTACGTTTGGAGCATCCATTACCGCATGGTTACAGGATTGTGACTGTTGAAAGGCTTGTTTGCGTCTTTGATACCAATGGACTACATTTTCTAATTTTGTTCATGCAACATTGATTGACTTTTATTATTTGTGACTCCATCACATATTTTCTGTTTAAGAATTGTGAAATGATACATGTTACAAATATTTTGTTAGAACATTATTAGCCGTGTGTTGCCTGTGTTTGTTCAGATCATACCCAGCAGGCTCTTTTAAAATTCTTCATAGGGTCATAGGACCATAGGAACCTGCCTTCAAAATAGTCAGACCATTGATCCATCTAGATCAGTTTTGACAATACTGTCTGGTAGCTGCCAAGAGTCTTTCCCTGTCCTACCTGAAAACACAATGAATTGAACCTGGGATCTTTTTCATGCAAAGACATGTTCTACCACTGAGCTATGTCCCTTCCTCATCAAGTTCTTTCCTTTTCAAAATATAAAATTAGGACTACAAGTGTGGAAGGAGAGCCCTTCCCAGCTTTGTGAACTGGCAAAGCATGCGCCCTTCACCATCCAAAGAAAGTTTTATTCAAAAATAAATAAAAAATCCAGTTACAGAGATGTTGCAGATGGTGAGGCTCATTATACCTAGAGTGAACCTGAAACAAGTCACATTAATTAGGAGCAGGAAGGTTCAAAGCAAAAGGGCAACAGAGGTGTTTTTTAATAATGGCACTAGTGTTGCTACTCCTGTCTCAAATACGGTGCCACTTCACAGCATCAGATGGCAGGTGAGAGACTCTTTGGATCTCCATAAGCAAAGAGGAATAAGAATCAATTTCAGAGCTCTAAAGTGGTAGATTCTGGTTCCTAAGGTCATTGCACATCATCAGCTGCTCTACAGCACTAGAGCGCTTCTGAGTGGCTGATTAAAAAAAATGAAATGAATACGGAGGATGTACTGCACCACTGTCTCAGAGGTTTAAAGGGACAATGTGAAATAATTCATTCCAAAACAAACAGTAGGTTGGATATTTCTTTTGGAAGGACAGTATTATACTAGCAACAAAGAATGAGTTCATGTGGAACAATTTTAAACACTACTCTGTACTCCAGTCAGCAGATGCAAGTTTTCAGTTAGACAAAAACAACCTTTCAGTTCTTTTCAGATGTTCTTTGGATGCTTAGAGAAAGGAGAGCAAATTCACAGGTGCTATCACTGTGCCGCAATCTACATGCATTCAGCTGTGCATACAACTGTATGCATGGAAGGATCTCTCTTAAGAACATATGAATGTAAGAATATCCTGTGCAGGATCAGACCAAAGGAGGTCTATCTGGTCCAGCATCCTGTGCTCACAGCGGCCAACCAGTTGACTACAAGAAACCTGAAAGCAGGACCCGAACACAAGACCACTCTCTCCTCCTGCATTTTCCAGCAACTGGTATTCAGAAGCATTGCTGGACTCCCTCCTGAAGTTATGCCCCTCACCAGCCCTGCTCCTTGGCTGGGATATGTCCTTGAACTGTAGTAACACCTCTCTTGCTTCTCTGGGGGTAGCCTTCTGGGTTTTGCAGGCCTCAAATGCAGTTTACTGTGCAAAGGTGACAGTCACATCCTTTGGGCCACTGACTCTTGCCTCTGGCCACATTCTCCATTGGCATGTGGTCCCCTGAAGTCTCCCCACAATGTGTAATCAGGCTAAGAAAGGTTCCTGACTCCTGATCTACACTCACCAGCAGAAGCTCTCCAAGGTTTAGAATGCCAGAGTCTGAACCTGTGATATTATGATTATTATTACAGTGGTACCTTGGGTTAAGAACTTAATTCGTTCTGGAGGTCCGTTCTTAACCTGAAACTGTTCTTAACCTGAAGCACCACTTTAGCTAATGGGGCCTCCTGCTGCCGCCGCGCTGCTGCTGCACGATTTCTGTTCCCATCCTTAAGCAAAGTTCTTAACCCGAGGCACTATTTCTGGGTTAGCGGAGTCTGTAACCTGAAGCGTCTGTAACCTGAAGCATCTGTAACCCGAGGTACCACTGTAGTATTATTATTATTATTATTATTATTATTATTATTATTATTATTATTAATTATTACTATTATTATTTCTTCCAATGAGCTCAAGGTGGTGTAGAAAGTCCTACATCAACATGGAAGGTAGGTTAGCCTGAGAATGAGATACTGGCCCAAGGTCATCCAGTGAGCTTCATGGTCAAGTGGAGACTAGAACCCAGGTCTCCCTGGTCCTAGTCCAACACTCTAACCACTACACTCTAACCGTGTTATTCTGTGTATGAAGCAAGGACTACCCCACTGAGCTACTCTTACACCTGTCCACTAAAATTGCACAGTTGCATTTCTGAATGCAGAAATAAAGGATTGCAGAAAATTACAAAAAATATTTTAAACCTTCCGGCTAAGAACAAGCCATAAAATAGCAGAGTCTTCAATCACGTAGGTCTGCCAAAAACAAATGATGCGTTGAAATTTGCACCAGAGAAAAAGAGATTAAGGAGATTGCATGTCTGCTTATTTCAAAATAAGTTGCAAACCAAGACAGACCCTCGCAGCGCCACACTCTGAGATCAGCAGAATACCAGCAGTAGGTTCCAGGTATGGACTGAACTCACACGAAGGGGCTTACGAGCAGACAAAGATTGCTTTTGGGGAATCAGGCAGGAAGCGAGTGAGGAAGAGCAGCTGGGAAGGAGGAAAAGATAGCCTTGAAGAAAAAGACGACATCAACTGCACTGAAGTTATTTTGGCATAATGGCAGAGTAAATGAGCACCATCTGGTCAAAAGTGAGAAAGGAAGAACAGATGACTGGAAGCAGAGGAGAATAGAAGCAGAAGGAAACTGGGGCAGGGATTAATTTGTGAAGCCGAGTGTTCTGAGGCACTTAGCTTTCACGAAGCCCCTGCCCCTGTGCTCCAACATGCCAAAAATACAAAGACTGACCCTGGGCTACTAAACTTCCAGTCGGGCTGATTCCTTCCTCCTTTTCCTTTCCTCTGTGCCCTGCTCCTCTTGGGGAGAAGGAGCCTATTCACTTCCACAGCAGGCCACAATCAATTGCAGGCTGCTGCTTAAAAACAATTGCTAGGCTAAGGGGAGGCCTCCTATAGCAAGTGTGTGTGTGTGTGTGTGTTTACCTGATTGGCTGTATGGTGCCACACAGCACAGGTAAATATATTTTACTTTGCAGAGTGCACCAACATCATTAGCTCTTAGGACACAAAGTCTGCATTTTTTGGCTCCCAAGACATGTAAATTGCCCCCAAGAAACCATTAACAGATCTGAAGGGGTGTTACTTTATCTACCCAAATGTGTCCAGAGATGCTCATCAAATAATGCAGAGATTAATTAATTCAACCCAAAATCCCATCAGTCTCTAAGAAACTTACTTCTAGGTTACTATGAGCAGCAGATCATGGAATTAGTACACCACAAGAGATGGAATAAAAACTAAAAATACTGCCTTTGTATCTCCCCCTCAAGTGGTTTGCAAGAGCCTCTTTCACACAATCTTTAAATGTGTGGTGAAGATGAATCAAACTTTGGTTTGTGCTAGGAATATGTCAGAAGAGCTGATCTCTTACTTGCTTCTTAACTCTCACCATTATGCACTTCTGTTCCTCAGCAATAATAGCAGACAAAAGAAGAAATAGTTGTGCATTTGTTCCCAGCATTACATCACACTTCAGTGTGACCAAGGAACAGAATCTGAGCATGGTAGGTAAAAGGATAGAAAGATAGATAGATAGATGATGATAGATAGATAGATAGATAGATGATAGATAGATAGATAGATGATAGATAGATAGATATAGATGATAGATAGATGATAGATAGATATAGATAGATAGATGATAGGTGGATAGGTAGAGCGCTGGTAGATAAATAGGTGTTAAATATGCTTTCTGCTGTGTTCATTGTTACATTTATTAAGTTTTAGATTTTAGGGATTTGTTTTATGGAACTATGCTTTGCAAACCGCACCAGGATCTTGATGAACAAAGGGTGGGTTAGAAATGGGTTTATTAGTAGTAAAATGGTAGTTCTTATATGAAATAGGACTAGGCTGATCCTCAGTGGCTGGCATGACAAACAACAAAGCATAGATTTAGCTCCTCTGACCATGGACTCAAGGAAGCAGAATCAGCAACCAGTCGCATGGGGAAGAAAGTACAGAATTACTATTTGGGGTATTGGTACAGTGAAAGCAAATTGTACTGTTTGTACTGTACTGGGTGGGGTTGCCCTTGCTGATACAACCCTCTCAGTGGGGGCATGATGGGTGTCTATGCAGAGAGCATTCAGAAACACATTGTTCTCCTAGTTGCCTTTGTAGTTCACAACCCCAAGAAAGATAGGATGCTGTCTTACAAAAGTACATAAGAAGAGCCATGCTGGACCAGGCCAATGGCCCACCTAGTCCAGCATCCTGTTTTCACAGTGACCAACCAGATGCCCATTATGGGAAGCCCACAAGCAGACCTGAGCACATGAGCACTCTCTCCTCCTGCCATTTCCATCAACTGACATTCAGAAGCATTACTGCCTCCAACCATGAAGACGGAGAACAGCCATTATGGCTAGTAGACTCAGACCAAGTGAGACTATTTCTCCATCCAGAACAGTATCCTCTCTTCTCTGACTGACTATCTATCTATCTATCATCTATCTATCTCTGACCAACTCTCCAGGGTCTCAGGCCTTTTCCACCACCTCCTTTTAACTTGGCAAGGCAGGGATTGAACCTGTGACCTTCTGCATGTCAGGCATGTGCTCTGCCACTGAGCTGTGGCCCTTCCTCTTGTTCCTCGCCCACTCTGACTAACATAACAATGGGCATTTTTTTCCTGCTTAGAAATATAAAAGCGGGAGGCGGGAGGTAGGGTCTAGCAGTCAGGAGATACTTGTGGGCATCTCTTCACAGTGTTGACATATGTCGTGAGAACGATACGCCAGGTGTGATGTAGATATCTTCATTTCATCAGACAAGGCCCTTCTTGTGAAATATAAAAGCTAAGCTCTTTCACACAGAAATCGTGAGAAGGAACGAAACAGAAGGCCTGATAAAGATAAAAGATGTGCAAAGGCACACAGTGCACTTTATTCTAGTCACTAAATTATCACCTTACAAATGATTTTCACATCATTACATAGAGATCAAATGTTCCCGCTCACGTTTTTAGGCATGCAATAGGCAAAGCTCAGAAGTTTTGGTGGAACTTTTCCGCAAGGCGAGTTCCTTAGTACAATAATGCACTGCCACTTGTCATTTCACTGATTTGTGTGTTTTTACCCTTTGTACATTGCTTAGCTGAATAACCGCACTGCAAAATTCAGAAAAATGTGAATTTTGAAGGATTCCTGTGTTTCAGTTTATGTATTGTTTTTGAAAGTGGGACATGGGTTGGTTTGCATTTAATGTGAACTGAATCAAAATTCTCGCTAATCTCTATTTCAGTCACAGTACATTGGCACCCTGTATTAAATTGTTCCTCCCCTACAAATGTCTTTTGCTATACCTTTGCTCTACCTTTCCAAAATCCTAATTTTTATGGAATTATTCCCTGAAGATTATGATAAACTTTTGTGATAAATAGTTATTGATTATATAATTTGGTTAGACTGAATTCTGCATTCTGACAAACAATAATAATGAAGAGACAAGCCCATCTTACATTCACAATGCAAGAAGTTCCATGAGATCAATGGGGCTTACATCCAAAGAACTGTGAAAAGGATCCCAGTTTAAGGATTGTGTACACAAAAGTTTGCTTTTCTTATTAGTGAAAAACATACAGAGAAATAAAGAGAAAATTGTATTTCAACATGAACCTCCAGGATTCAATTTATTCCTTCTCCGTCTTCTAGAAAAACAATTATTCCCTCCTCCCTGTGAAAATGCTATTGAACCTTCAGCCAGTTTTAAGCTATTTTCACCAAAATCTGCCTCTTCTGCTTGTTTTCAAGTTGTGAGCTCCCCCGTGTGGTTATATAAGGATTTCCAGCTGTTACAGAAAACGATTTAAAGAGTTTTCTATTACATTATTTCAAGGAAACACCCACTCTAAAACTCAACACCCAGAAAAGAAAAGAAAGAAGACACAGGTCTTAAATAAAGCTGCCATTGTTTTGAGACAGCTCAAGCATTTCTCACAGGCCCAATGGGTATCACATGGATGCAATGGTTGCGTGAACCTGGTGTCAACAGGGCCATTTTTCTAACCTGACGTGTTAACATACATGATAAGAGGATTTGTGTTGAATGTCCACATGGTGCTGCAGCACTTCTCTGCAATCTCTGCTAGTCATCTGCAAAGTCCTACAGGCCTGACTTGCAGGGCCTGCTGACAGTCCGAACCAGAAGCACTGTGCCTCTTTAAGAACGGCCAAATCAACAAGTGACCGCTTTCCATCTCCATTGTAGGAAAAACTTTGCTTCAAGTGCAATCCTATACACATCTATTTGGAGCTAAGTTCTACTGAGCTCAGCCAAGACTACTTCCTGGGACGTTAGTAGAGAATTGCAGTTTTGACTATTTTTGTCTTTTAGGCACATGCTAAAGGTTTAGATTTGAGCTCCACTTTTTTCACTTTGTTTATAGCAGACACGTCCAACTCCCAAGAGACTGCGATCTACTCCCAGTATTAAAAAAACTGGCCGTGATCTACCCATTGACATTGGAGGGAAGAGGAGTGTGCGTGGGCTGGGGTGTGTGGAAGGGGAGGATTTCCCAGAGTTCCTGAAAGTTGTTGAACTTTTTTTAGGGGAGGGGAGACCAAATTTGTGGGGGAAAGGCTAACAAATAACTACGATGCTAACAAGCACACAAAATAATACAGCAAACTAATGTCGGCAGCAAACTATAAAATACCGCCCTTTTGATGCATCGTTGGGACAGAGCGAGGGGGTGGAAACATTCCTTATACATTGCTTTTAATCACGTGATCAATAAGGATCCCGCGATCAACCGTGATCACTGAGGGATCTACCTGTCGATCACGGTCGACCACTTGGACATTGCTGGTTTATAGCATCCAAAGGGGAAGTACGGTAATACTGAGTAGTAGATTCAGACAAATTGTCCTATTTCCAGGTTGTGCTGCTTTCTTAAAAACCACACATTAATGTACATAATGAATACAGGTTTTTCAATGTATTTTCTCTCGATACGTGTGTTTCTGAATATATTTCCTCACAAAGTATCAATTTCTAATAATATTTTCTCTTAAAATAAACATTCCTCAAGCTAGGAAGGAGCAGGTCAGTTGGTAACTGAGGAAACAAGGGAGGTGTTGCTCCAGGATCTGATTTGCCTGCTTAGTTTGTCTGCAAAGTTGCTGTTCACCAAGCGTCAATAATAGGGATATGTCCAAACTATATGTCCAATATTGAGCTAGGACTTCTCTACCATGCACGGAAATTACAGGTATAAACACAATCTCTCTCTCTCTCTCTCTCTCTCTCTCTCTCTCTCTCTCTCTCTCTCACACACACACACACACACACACACACAAGCAAAAAGCACTCCCATGTGAGAATGGCAGAACCACACCTGAATCATCAGCACAGCTCCATGCAGAATTGGCCCAAGGCATTTTGCTACCTGAAGCAAAGGGAAGTTGCCTTTTCCCAGTTCCATTGTATGAACAAATGCTCAACAGACCACTGAATCTCATTCCAACAACCTCCATTGCACCCCATTGCACTCCCAGGGCAGAGGCAGGGCCGTCTTTTTCTGGGGGGTGCAAGGGGTGAGTGGCACCCGGGCTCCAAATTCTGGGGGGTGCCAAATGTATACTGAATACTGGTCCCTCTCGATCAGCAGCAGTGAAAAGCAATGGAGTGAAAGTCCCTGCCCCGCCCCTGCCCCCACCATCGCTCTGTTACTCCGTAGCATCAAATATTCCCAACGAGTCAGGAAACAAAAGCAGTTTTTTCTGCTGCGTCATTGTTACAGGTGAATGATTCCCCCCCAAAAAACTTTGTTCACACACCCCTAAAAAGGTCAACAACTTTGGCTTCCCCCCTCCCCAAAAAAGGTCACTAAAGGTTCATTTGGGGCAGCTAAACTAAATTTAGGAGCAGTGGGCGGATCTTTGCACCCCGGTGGCGCATATGATAAATATGGCCCTGGGCAGCAGCGTAGTTTGGTGGGTGCAGGGCAAGTTGCCTAGCACACATGCAGAGCTCTCTCCACTCATTACCTCTCAATATTTACTGCCTGAGGCATCTGCCTCATGATAGCACCAGCCCTGACCTCAAGACATGTCTAAACTGGCACAGGTGCCCTGCTCTCCACAAATCTACTGTGTCTTGTGGTGGTATTTGCCACTGAACATTAATTACTGACAAATGCATTTATGCTGCTGTGGGAGGGGAGTCAGATAATCCATTCACTCATGCTTTGGAGCTACCCACCAGCAAACCAGTCATTCTGGTCTTCATAGTCCGTCTTGGCTGACTTTCACTTCATTAGGATCAAGACGAGAACCATTTCTGACAAGGGCTCTCACTAATTGTTTAAAGGTGAATCCTTCCAACAAGATTTCGCACCAGTACTTGACGAAAAGGGCTTCTGTGTCTCCTTAAAGGTGTGGAAGAGGTCAGCTTGAGCTCTGAATACAACCCTTTGGATAAATCCTTTCATCTCTGTGGTGCATCAGTTTTTCCTAGACTTGACCTTTTAATTTAATCATGATGCAATCTGTCATATGGCCATAACAATAGGGGGATAAATAAAAGGAAACAGTAACATTTTCCCATGGGGAGCAAGCATAGTGGAGGATCTGGTCTATATGTTCAATACGGCAACCTAAGATCAGCCTTGATGGACAAAACAAGTGGTTCACCTCGCCTAGGTGTCTCCAGGAGGGACCTGTCCTTGCACTAAGGAAATATGTGTGGTTAATATAAGAACAGTGCCATTCTAATTTGACCTTCTGGAAGTCTAAGAGCCAGGCCTGTGGCATCTCTCAGCTGTAGCATTTAATAGTACAGTGGTACCTCGGGTTACATACGCTTCAGGTTACATACACTTCAGGTTACAGAACTTTGCTTCAGGATGAGAACAGAAATCATGCTCCAGGCAGCAGCGGGAGGCCCCATTAGCTAAAGTGGTGCTTCAGGTTAAGAACAGTTTCAGGTTAAGAACGGCCCTCCAGAATGAATTAAGTTCTTAAGCAGAGGTACCGCTGTACTTACAGAATGATTCGGGGGGGGCATCTGGCACAGAATTTCCTCACTACCAATGGCATAGAGCAGCCTTGCCCAACCAAATGTTTGGGACCACAACTTGCAGCATCCTTGATAACTGCCCAGGGCTGAGTGGGCTTGCAGTCCAAAGCTCCTGGAGAGCACTAGATTGGGGAAGGCTTGCCAAGAGCAATAGTAGCAAAGCACAAAGTCACATGTTGTTGTTGCTGTTGGCATCCATCTGTCTCAAGAGACAATGGAGTGTGCCTCTGGGGGGTGAAATTAAACTGCTGCAGTGTGTATGGCAGTTCTGGGCTGCCCAGACCACAGGACCCCCCCACACACACCTTCAGCCTTGCTGATGTGATCCAAAGAAACCAGAGCAATACATCTGGGTGCCTACTTGGCTGCAGGAGTTGCTGGAAGGCGCCGTACAAGACACCTTCCAATGGTTTTAGAGACTTCACTCTGGATTTGCATAGGGTTTACTCCTTAGTCCTTTCTTTTCTGGAAAATATTCTGCAAGGCAGTGGAGTTTTAGGGTCAGGGTTTTCTTTCTCCTACATGGACTACCTTCCCAGGTTGACGAGCCCCATCTGCCCCTCACTTCCCTCTATAGCATATGCAGAAACTGCCCACTTGACCATTCAAGCCACTTTTAGTTTCATTCGCTCAATCCACACCAGAACCTGTTTTTGCATGCAGGTGATGTCCCTAACTCACCAAGGGTTTGAGAGCCATTGGCTACCCTCACCTGGTTTAGCCAGACAGTCAAAGCTGTCCTCAGGGTGCGACCACTGTCACATGCTGACAGCTTCTAGGAGCCACAGGTAACAGCTGAGTGCAGGGTGGGGACTAAAGGTGGACAAACAACCACAGAAGAAGCATGACATGACTCCCATAAGAGGCACATCCCACTCACCCCAGTCACATGTTGAGTGTGCTAAAAAGCACACAGAGGGCTGGCCAATTCACCATGAGGATCCTGGTTCCGCAGGCATGAGGCTAGGGGAGACATCACACAAAGCTGTGCCTGACAGAACTCATAGCCAAATGGCCAGGCTACCCAATCATCTTTTTCCCCTCACTGTGATTGTGAGCACTGTGATTTTGCTCACTGTGATTGTGGCAGGTGCAGGTAGACTGTGCATCTTCCTTAGGCTTGTTTCCTAGGAACTCCCATGCTGGTCATGGGTCACCCTGCTAGGGTACACAATTGCTATGAGGCATGGCACGAGGCATAACAAAAGGGGGACTGCATGATCTAAATCTATTTGTATTATCTATCATCTGTCTGTCTGTCTATCTGTCTATATTATCTATCTATCTATATCTATCTATCTATCATCTATCTATCTATCTATCTATCTATCATCTATCATCTATCTATCATCTATCTACCTCCTACCTACCTATTTTTAAATTTTATATCCTACCTCGCCACCAGATGGTGCTCAACATAGCTAACAACAATACAAATATAGTAAAATATAATGAAATACAATGAAAATAGCAATAATATGCAAAGTAAAATAAATACATAAATAACAATTTAGGGGTAAGTTTAAACATCCAGTTCAATCTTTATGGATTTTTTTTTCACCCCTAACAGTACAATCTACTAGATGCTCAATTTAAGGTGAGGGAACACTTATTCATCTGAGATAACTTGTTATGCTAGGAGTGTGGTAGAGAACCTCTGACCCAGTCCTCAGAGGTTGGTGCGCCAGGCCATTTTTGGCAAGCCATGCCCACATTTCCTATGTCTGATGTGATATATATGACATCAGGCACAAGAAAGTTCCAGTCGCCACGGCTCCAAGCTCTAAGTGTGCTCCGCATCCTTCCTTTGCAGCCCTAAATTGAAATTAGTTACCTGATGTCATATGATGTTAGGTAACTGACAGGTGAGTGGCCCAGACCACCTCTTGTGGCCCACAGAAGTCTGGCTGCTTCTGGATCCAGCCCTCCAGCCAGATCCAATTCCAGATCACAGTGCTAGGAGATGCTCAAGATTTGCGAAGGGGTGTATTGTGCACACATTTCTGACTATAAGATTATGGCCCTTCTTTCTGACATTAAAAATCCCTATATACCGGTTACATCTGTAATCTCTTCAACACACCTCAGTAATCCTCACATCCCTGTAAGATAGGCAACTGGTACTAGGGATGGATCTACATTGACCAAAAAACAAAACAAATAACCGCTAAGAAAAAAAAAATGTTCTATAGCTCTCTATGCAATTTTAAATTGACTGCTGTACATCGCCCCCTGGTGTCACATTTTATAATGCACTTAACATTATAGATTAGTCATAGGTAAAGGTAAAAGGACCCCTGACCATTAGGTCCAGTTCTGGACGACTCTGGGGTTGCAGCGCTCATCTCGCTTTATTGGCTAAGGGAGCCAGCATACAGCTTCCGGGTCATGTGGCCAGCATGACTAAACCGCTTCTGGCGAACCAGAGCAGTGCATGGAAACACCGTTTACCTTCCCGCCGGAGCAGTACCTATTTATCTACTTGCACTTTGACGTGCTTTCGAACTGCTAGGTTGGCAGGAGCAGGGACCGAGCAACGGGAGCTCACCCCATTGCGGGGATTCGAACTGCCGACCTTCTGATTGGCAAGTTCTAGGCTCTATGATTTAATCCACAGCGCCACCCGCGTCCCTAGATTAGTTATAGCAGTGCCTTTTTTCAATAAAAATAGATGCTGAAGCTCATCACTTGTTATTAAGTCACTGGGCAACTCAGGGCAGCCCTGAACAGATGCTTGTTTGACAACAGCTTCGTTCTTTACCCGTGGAGGTGCTAAACACCACAGCAAGCTGTCTCCCTAGCTGGTTTGGGGGTCACCCGTGGTTCTGATGCAAGTCAAATAAACGGGCCCCCACCTCCCTCGTTCTCTTAGATTCAAGTGGGTGGCTAGGGCAGCTCGGAAGAGCTGTCATGCAAATGCACATGAGTGCAATGGTAGAGGCCTAGCTGGGAAGCTTAAAGCCTGCCTAGGGAGACAGATTGAAGAAAAAGGAGATATGAATTGGCCAATCGCTGCTAGGAATGACTAGGAGCTAGGTGGAGTCATAGATCTAAAAAAAGTGTAGACTCTCACATGCTGTCCAGCTTCTGTTTTGACTTGAAATGTTCATTTGGGGCTTCTCAGAAGTATGTAAAGGCAAGAAGGGGGGGGAGCGCTGGTCCGCAATGGCGCCTACCTGAGAGGTGCTGGAACTGCGCTCCAGAGCGCTCCAGCTGAAAAAAAACACTGATTACTAGTATCCCCATATTACAAAGGCAGAGGTGGAGGGGAAAGTGTTGACTTAATTACAACCCAGAGTTGGGGGGGGGGCCGGGGCGGTTAAGAGATTTGAATCCAAGGAAGCCCAAATTAGTATGTATTGTCTTACCCACTATGCTGCAATCACTTTCCTAGGCACTGTATGTTAGTGCCTCTATTTCCCCAACTGTGGAGGCAGAACATCGCAATTGTGGCTAGTAGCCATAGAAAGCCCTAGTGCAAAGTTCTCACAAATTTCCCTAAGCTTAGATCTCCTTGCATGTGCTGGAACCCCAAGAAGAGCCTCTCCCAGACTGCAGAATTGCACACTGCACATCCCACATGTGGCTGCAACCAGCCCTATTAATTGCCTTATTACAAAGACCACTTACGCACAAAGCATTACCTTTAATCTCTGCCTACCCTTCAGTGTTTACCATATTTTTCTCGTGAATTTTTCAGATATTTTTACTTTCCACTTTAGCACTTCATTATCTGTGCAATTTATGAGGTCTCTGTTTAGACTGGGGGGAAATGAAGAAATGCTAAAGTTTTGCTTTTTCGTTGCCAAAGAAAAAAAAGAGGTCATGTGTTGCCGACCAAGCAAAGCTTCCGAGGTTGCTGAATGCCTCCGACACTCTGGTCCATTGGGATCAAACTGTTCCACCACAGGATGTGCCATGTTTGGAGAAGAACCTCTTTGGAGCCTCTGTGAATAACCCTGCTTTTAAGCTTTCCGCTTTGAAAAAGGGAACACCCCTCGTGATTTAATACTCAATCTGTGAATTTTAATAACTGCTACCACTTATCGGCCCATCTATCATCTTATATCTTTTGCAGCTGTTGAAAGACAATGTTGGTGCCTTTAAAGCTTTCTCATCACAGATTCAAAAAGCCTAACACACACACACACACACACACACACACACACACACAAATTGGCAAACAAAAAGAGCCATATGCCTACTTGACCTGGGATACATAAACCTGTTGTTCAATCCTGAGAGAGGGATTACAGCATTACTTTTTACTAAGTTGCTTTTCATATGGAAATTTCTTTTCACATCAGAGATCTGCATTTAATGGCATCAACATAAAAAAAAAAAAAAAATCCCAATTTTTAGCTCCCTGATCATGGACATATAGATTTTTATAGCGTCTGCAAGCATGCATTAATGTTAATTTCACAAGTCTCCTTTGTATTTTGTTAATGTCACAATCTGCTGTAAAACCTTGCCAAGTTTCTTAACTGTCATGTTAATTCCAAGACCTATTCTGCACTCTTTGACATTTCAGGACAGAACATGGCAGTAAAAATAGATTAAAAACAGCTTATAAGTATTATAAAATGGGGAACTTTGCAGATGGCGGAATTAGATCTGCTCAGTAGAAATTCAGCAACTCGGAGCACAATAATATTAAAAGAAAATGTGTATTCATTTGGAAGGTAAACATTTTTGCAATAGTGTACCGCTGTCTAAATGAGGAAGGGGAATTCCCTGTTTAAAGAAAAATAAGAAAGGTGTGTTTATGTGTGTGTGTATATATATGCATATATCACTGCTCTGAATGTGTACTCTATATCCATGTCAGTATTAGATTTCAAACGGTTTCTGTACTGTATAAATAAAGAGTATAATAAGAGCTAGATTTCATTGCTGGTTGGTTCAAAGTTCACACAAATTATTTCACACAAGGGATTTGTCTGAGGGGTTTTTTGTGTGTGCGTCAAAAGAAATGCATTAGATATTAAATGGCAATGTCACACATAAGAAATTTGCAAGAATGGGCAGGAAACGAGACACTCCCCCCCCCGTTGCAAAAGAATGCACCCTCTTTTTAATGCATGCGATCCATTTCAAAGGGAAACTTTTCTTTTGCTGATTTCAGGAAGTTTAAAATTGGCTAATCAGAAAGTTTTATGAAGTTTGGAGTGAAATAGGTTAGGATTCTTTTTTAGAAAACTGTCATAAAAAAGGAGGGGCGAAATCCCTTTCCCCTTTAAGGGGTGCTTATTATTTCCATCATCTTCCTTGAGTTGCTGATGAATAGCTCACATCGTTTGCCAAGCCCCACCCCCGCCTCCCCCCCACAAATCCTTCCCTCATTATTTGCTCAGTCTTTTTCCCACAGCCCAGAGAGCCCGTCAAAGACGGCTTAAAGAAAACACTGTGTTAGCGTTAGGAAATAGCATTCAGTTCCCAATTGATCTCCTAATACTTAATGTTGAAATGATAATTGGTGGAGTCTTCATTGAAAATAATATAAAAGGACGGGAGTGGAAATAAAAAACTCAACTTTTCTCCCCCGGCAGTCACCAAAAGGTATTATCTTTAGCCGTTGCATTCCGAGGAACCAGATACTTTTTATTTTATTTCATTTATTAAAAAAAAAAAAAAGCCCTCCCCCCCATCTGCTGGAGATTGCAGCCCACAATTCTTTTCAACTGACATAATCCAGATTGATTCGTTCAGCAGATAAAATTCCGGCCACTTCTGCCCTTTATAGGAGCAACATAATACCACTCTTTATTCAGCAACAATGTAACATAATGGGATCGGAATGTGCAAAATGACCGTTCTTATATTACTGCGACATGCAAAGGCTCCAAAGCAAGCTGGGACCTTAATGTAAAAAATCATTATGCACAGATTACTGGAGTGGCCCTGCATTAAACAAGGTCAAACAGAGCATTTTTTCCCCCTGCTGCTGTTCTTATAAAGAGTAGGAAATGCATACAACTCTCCACCCCCACCCCACCCCAAAGGCCACAAAACACTCTTCACTAATATCTTGATTATAGTTGTGTTTCGGAAAGGGAGGGGGAGGGGGAGGTGACAAAAGAAAATGCAATTTGTTCATAAAAAGTCCGGCAGTTAAATACTTTCCCCTCCAGAAAGCCGTTAAATCTATTACACACTAAACCACATGCGTACACATGGAGATCTAAATTTCAAAGGTTGTCATGTAAATTGCCAGAGCTGAATTTTTTTGGTTCCCTGCCATACCAAATGAATTTTAAAAGACCTTCAAAGATGATAACTCACTACATCTTTTCCCTGTTTGATAGATCACAGACCGGGAGCTGTTAAAGTTAGCTGCTTCAGAGATACAATGGTTCGAGTGAATACCAATCTCATTGAACTGCGGCTCCCCGCGATAATTTCAATCTCTTAAGAGCACTGCTGGATCAGGCCACTGACCCATCTAGTCCAGCATCCTGCCCTCACAGTGGCCAACCAGATGCCTCAAAGTGAAGCCCTCGAGCAGGATTCGAGCACAAAAGCACTCTTCCCCTCCTGTGGTTTCCAACAACTGGTATTCAGAAGCACTGCTGCCTCCAACTGTGGCAGTAGATGTGCTGTGCTTCTGAGAGTTCCAAGCGCCCCACTGGCATCACCCCGTTACAGTTCTTACAACTCTGCAAGGTAGATTAATATTGCAGACAGGGAACTATAAGATTTGGTCTTGACTAGCATCATCTCAAGTGAGAGCTGGACCATAAAAAAGGCTGGTCACCGAAGAATTGATTCTTTTGAATTATGGTGCTGGAGGAGACTCCTGAGAGCCCCATGGAATGCAAGAAGATCAAACCTATCCATTCTTAAGGGACTTAGCCCTGAGCCCTTAGCACTGGAAGGACAGATCCTGAAGCTGAGGCTCCAATACTTTGGCCACCTCATGAGAAGAGAAGACTCCCTGGAAAAGACCCTGATCTTGGGAAAGATGGAGGGCACAAGGAGAAGGGGACGACAGAAGACGAGATGGTTGGATAGTGTTCTCGAAGCTACCAGCATGAGTTTGACCAAACTGCGGGAGGCAGTGGAAGACAGGAGTGCCTGGCGTGCTCTGGTCCATGGGGTCACGAAGAGTAGGACACAACTAAACGACTAAACAACAACAAATGCCATCACGTGAGTATAGGGGAGATGTGAGATTCAACCTGAGGCAGTGGCACTAAGTTGCACCCAACACTGGGGGGACCCATAGCTGCTTGACGTCACATGTGTGATGCCCCCATCCCCAGTCTGGCCAGGCCAACTTGGCCCACCATCCTCCACCCACCAGCCACCTTACCTTGTGAAAGGGATGTGCGAGGCCAAGATGCTTCACCCTGTGTATCCTTGACAGAGATCACCATCACACTGTCCCAGAACGCACTCTGGCGATCCTCAAAGGGATACACAGGGTGAAGATACTTTGCTCTTTCATCTAGCGATCTTCAAAAGCGTCTTCACCCTGGCACATTCTTTTGAGGATTGATGTAGATTTGGGGGGGCAACCCCCTTCTTGAAAATATTGGTAGGGCCCTGGCTCCGCGGCCCCCGTAGATGGTGCCCCTGACCTGAGGTCTTTCTGGTTTGTAGCTAAGTCTCTTACATGGCAATCCTATGTATGTTTACTTCGAAATAAATCCCAGTGCTCAATTTTTTTTATCTCCAGGTTAAGTGTGGTGTGGTGATTAGAGTGTTTGGATTAGGACCAGGGAGACTGGTGTTGAAATCCCCAGTCTGATTGTCAGGTGCTGGGAGCAAACACCAGCGCTTAGAACCAACTCAGTCTTCCTCAATTTGTGACCTATCTAGTTGAAGCCCATTAAAGGCAGGATGCTGGACTAGATGCTGCGAATGGGCACATGCAGGATTTTGCTAGCTTTTTTGCCATAATGTGGAGCAGAATGGACTACCCTGTCACACTGTGGGCTTTGCTTGAGCCCCTGAGAGTACCTGAACAAATGCATTTGGGCAATAATACAAAGCCATAACCTTAAAACTGATTGAATTCTCAAGATCACCTTAGATACCTGACTATCCAAATCCAATAGCAAAACATAGGGGTTTGAAGACTTCAATCAATATAAACCTTTTACAGCCCAACCTTTCAACTGCAGTAGTGTGTGTGTGTGTGTGTGTGTGTGTGTGTGTGTGTGTGTGATAAGAAGGTTAATTGAATAATTGATCAGTTAGTTTTAAAAGTCTTCAGATACCTTCAGAAAAAAATTGTGCAGCAATAGTGATTTACATGATTTTGAATTCAGCCACTCTATTTTTTGGAAAGTATAAGTACTACTATTACTATTATTACTTCTAATATTTATGTTCTACATTTTAATAATATAGAATCCAGTGCAGAATGTAATAAAAAATCTGAATGGAAATCTACAGCTATCAGCAGAGGTAGCCCACAACCAATCTCAATTTTTCAAGATACCTTAGGCTAGCTAATATTAAGTCCGTTTAAGTCTTGTTGATTAACTTTCACCCATTTAAAACAACAGAACTTAAAAGCACTTAACACCTTGTCAAGAATATTAGAATTTGAATATTATTAATTCTGAAAATGTCAAATTAAATTCCTCATTTCTGCATCCAAATTTGTACATATACCTTGGCATCCCGGACCAAGGTCCATTAGTATACTCATCAAAAACCCTCTATCCCTGCACAAAACCCCTATTTTTGCGGCACCTGACTGAAGAGTCAACTCTGCTGGCATTATTTATTCTTCTACAAAATTATCTGTGAAATCTGAAAATGGGCTGAGTGATTCAGTCTATGTTAACAGCACAAATGCAAACTCTCTGCAAACTTGCCGAGCTCATGAAACTTCGCCGCATCTTCAGAATGAAAGTCTTTCAAATTCATAGAAGGGTTTATAAAGCGGGGAAAGGACAATAGAAGCTAAATTTTTAGTAAGACCCTTCAGGCCTCCAGAATACAAAACTCACATCAGGGCAAATCGGCACGGAGAAGGTACAAAAGACAAGCCCTAATTAGCAGAGCAAAAAAAAATATTTCAGCTCTTATTTGATTGGTGCTTCACATTACAAGATCCGTTGATTGATAATGATTAATAGAAAACTTTTACATTTTCATTGAACAATCAGACTGTTTCTTTTTTGTGATTGCCATCTTATAATTAAGCATTAAGAAATTAGTGCAGTGAGTTATCATTACAAATCAGGTGTAATCTGCAGCATGCGGAAGAAGGCTGAAGGAGAAGGGGGAAAAGATTATATATTCTTTTTTTAACCTCCAAGTCAACAAGCTGCCATAACCACTGGCAAAAAAAATCATCAGAAGACAGTTTTGCCCCATGTTGTTGTCAACCTCACAAACTTTTAGCAGGACAGTGGTATCTCTGGTTAAGAACTTAATTCGTTCTGGAGGTCCGTTCTTAACCTGAAACTGTTCTTAACCTGAGGTACCACTTTAGTTAATGGGGCCTCCCACTACTGCTGCCGCCGCTGCCACTGCACAATTTCTGTTCTCATCCTGAAGTAAAGTTCTTAACCAGAGCTACTACTTCCGGGTTAGCGGAGTCTGTAACCCAAAGTGTTTGTAACCCGAAGCGTTTGTAACCCAAGGTACCACTGTACCATAAAATTCCATTGGATTTATTTCTCCACATGAAAACAGTATCTTGGCCATGGTTAATGATGAGCCAAGTAAGTCTCAGTGTCAAATAATGTCACCTACTTCTTAGACATACTATACATAACTTGTTTTAGAACAGGAAAATCTGATAATTGTTTCTCTGTCATTAGGAAGCACTTTCTGAGGGCAAGAGCTGTTCGACAGTGGAACGGACTGCCTTGGAAGGTGGTGGACTATCCTTCACTAGAGGTATTTAAACAGAGATTGGATGGCCATCTGTTAGGGATTATTTAGTTGTGATTCCTGCAAGGTAGGGGGTTGGGCTAGATGACTCCCAAGGTACCCTCCAACTCTGCAATTCTGTGATTTAGCCCTGCCTTCTTCCAGAGTGAGAGACTGAGGCTATTGCCGCAGATGGCTAGCACGGCGTCGCTCCACTCCACTCCTCGTCTCAGATTGTGATTAAAGAAATGGCACCAAAAGTGTGTAGACTGTCTCCTCCACAGAGGAGGAAGGGCATCTTGCAAACATGCATGAGTGAAGATGGCATCATTCCACACAGGCCATCAAACAAATAAAATCTAGATCCTACAGGGCAGCTGTCAAACTTTTTTTTTGTATAGCTCTGTCGTTGATACTGTGTCAAGGAGATGTGTGCTTTGTGTTATGTCTCACAGCAAAATGACAAGAGCTGCCGTCCATTGACAAAGCCACACGACAGAGAGGTGTCACATGCCGACAGTACAGATGTATTATCACTCCGCCACTTAGACAGGAGTGACATCTCCTGACTCTCAAGAGACAGCACTGCGGATGAGATAACCTGAGGATGCCGGCAGTACGCTTAATAATATTGACAGTCAACAATTCTACGGGCATCAAGGCCAAAGGAGTGGCAAGGCCTGAAATCCAGGATGCTCCTTTCTACATCAAAGACAATGGCAAGGGATAAAAGATGAGTTGAGTTCAAACAGCATTGTTTACCATCCACCAAACACTGCTCTCTGGGTTGAAAAGTGTAAGATTTTCATGCTGGAGTGAGGGAGGTCAACTTCTTCAAAAACAGCACTAATGTTAGGCTACCAGCATTTAAAACACAGAGCTAGAGATCTGTATTTTTCACCAAAATATTAGATGAACTTACTGAGAAATGGTGTGGTGTAGTGGTTAGAGCAAAGGTAGTCAACCTGGTCCCTACTGCCCACTAGTGGGCATTTCAGGATTCCAGGTGGGCGGTAGGGGGTTCTATGGCACAAGCTGAATTCTTCCAACGAACACTGGTGGGCGGTGAGGAAATTTTACCATCAAGAAAGATGCATTAGTGTGCAGTAGGTATAAAAAAGGTTGACTACCCCTGGGTTAGCGTATCAGACTAGGATCTGGGAGACCAGGGTTCTAGTTCCCACGCAGCCATGAAGCTCACTGGGTAACCTAACCTACTTCACAGGGTTGTTGTGAGGATAAAATGGAAGGGGAGGAGAACGATGCGTGCCGCCTTGAGCACCTTGTAAAAAAACGGCAGGATAAAAATGTAATAAATAAACAGAATAAATAAATAAATAAATAAGATCATTATAGTTGCACATGTTTTAAGTAAAAAAAATTACTTCTTTTTTAAAAATAAAAGGATATGATATGCAATTCAAATAAAATGTAACTTGATTATCTAGAGTGAACGCTGAAGCCTATGAATGTCCCTTAACCTGATTAACAGGCTAGTGGGTGGTGCGCGTATTGAAAAGTGGATATATGATATCAGGATACAGCTGAGGGCAAAAAAGTAACCCTGACCACTCCATTACCTCTGCTCAATACCAGCTCCTCTTGGCCTGTCTGCTCCTTGAACCGGGTTGTTGGCACCTACTCAGAGTAAATCGATTGAAATTAATGCACCTTAGTTTGTTATGCCCATTAAGTTCAATAGGTTTATTCTGTCTAGCAATAGCACTGCATATAACCCATTGTTCCCATTACAGCTGGTCAGTATAACAACTTTTTAACTAAGGCTGCATGGACACTTTATCTGTCCCAGCTCCTTACAAAATAGCAGTTTGAAAACATGCCAGTGCAAGGAGATAAACAGGTACCGCTGCAGCGGGAAGGTAAATGGTGTTTCCTTGCACTCTGTTTTCCATCACGGTGTCCCGTTGCTCCAGAAGCGGTTTGGTCATGCTGGTCACATGTCCCGGAAAGCTGTCTGTGGACAAAAGCTGGCTCCTTGAGCCTGAGAGCGATATGAGAGCCGCAACCCCATCGCCGCTTTTGACTTGACTTAAATGTCCAGGGGTCATTTCCCTTTCCCTTTACCTATATCTTCAAAGGACACCTGAAGCAAATTTTTAATTTTATTGCATTTTTGTCCCACCTTTTCAGGTTAGGCTGAGAGGCAGTGACTGGCCCAAGGTCACCCAGGGAACTTCATGACCAAGTGAGGATTTGAACTCTGGTCTCCCAGGTCCTAGTCTAACATTCTAACCACTACACCACCCTGGCTCTGTAGTGGTTTTCAACGCTGGGGAGGGAAAGCAAATCCAAGCACTAGTTCTAAGGTTGTGTACATACTATACCTTTAAAGAACAGCCAGAGCACACACACCCCCCCCCCAAGAATCCTGGGAACTGTACTTTTTTTCCTCACAGAGTTACAATGCCCAGCAACCCCTAACAAACTACTGTGCCCAGAATTCTTTGAGGATGGGGAGAAGAGCTTTGAATGTGCTTTGAAGGTACAGCATGTGAGCCTTACAATTAGTGACTGGGTTTGCTTCCCCCCCCCCATCACCCCTTTTCTTCACAGTCACATCTTTTAGATTGCAGGCTGTGGGCAGGCACTGCTTTAGCAGCACTGATCTGCATTAAGTCTTTTTCAGCTGAAGAACAGGGTGAAAATGCTTCAAACAAATAAATTAAAAAGAATAAGAGCTTCCTTCTTCAACCACAAATTTGGGGGGTGACTTAGAACGAGCATTTCCACTGAAGTAAACAGAGAAGCTCCTGCTTGCATAGGTGATCCATACATCAGTGTTGGCCATCAACACAGAGAAAAGGGCTTGCACACTCCACCTTTGCCACAGGGGTACCAAACAATACTCTCTACTTCACCACATCCCCCAGGGAGAGATGGAGGTTGAACTGCAGTGCATGGTTGCCTCACCTTGACACACAGATGCACCTGAAAGCCACTTAGGGCTGTCGCCTCTGGCACTAGGGCACTTGCGCTAGCAAGATAACACAACTGAGGAATCCAGTGCAACAGCTGCCCCAGGAGAAACTCATCATGCAACAGATTGCACCATCTATTGTGCAACCAAGTCACTAGCAACCTGCTTATGCATGTTCTGGTGCAATACATTTCACTGTTGCAACAAGTATACCACTAAGTGACTTTAACTTACTAGTGCTAGCGTTGGATACAACCTATAAAGTGGCAGTCATAGCATGGCAGTCATAATATGGGAGCCTATGAAAAATCATACAACTGATGGCTGTGATTCAAATTTCCAAGCTTGAAACATCTGCACGCTCAGAGCAGAATAGAGTGGTGGCGCAGCGCACATGGACATTTAGTTATTTACTGAAGCTCCTAGATTACGACATTCCAGAGAGTGATATCCAATATGAAAAGAGTATTGCTTCCTTACGCAAAATCTTACTTTTCTTGAGAGAAAAGAACATTTCACGTATGGGGGGGGGATAACTGCTTTGCATATAATCCTAAATAACCTAAATTAGCTACATTTAGTGAGAAGCATCCTTTGCACCTCGTGAATCTATTATCCCTCTCACTATGTCATTAGTCACACCATATTTTTCAACCAGGAAAACCACAACGAAGCAAAATCCTACTTCAATCCATTAGAACTGCATAACACAAAGTACAATAATTTTGACTTTCAACGTGGAGAATAGAGCCGTATTCCACAAGAAAGGGCTGGTGTGAAATAATTTAACAAATTTGTTTCCTCACATTAGAAAGGACTGTGCATAACGGATTCACGGTTCTCCTCCCTTGGCTTTGGTTACATAGAATTCTGTAGTTTGTTCCTGACTAGGGAAAATAATATTTCTGCGTTACCATCCTTGTGATTCCTTAAACACATCCAGTGCTTGCTGGAGAAAGACTTCACTAAAAGGCCTTGTGGTCAAAGGTTAGGCTTGAGAAAGGCAGCTTTTGACTTATGGGAGAATGCAGTTCCTCCCCTTTCAGTGTTGCTGCTAAGTCGTTTCTTGTGTGTTTTAAACAAAGTGGCTTTGACTCTTGTGCTCCTTTCCAGATCTCATATCACATCGGATAATAGTCCTAATGGCAGACTTTTCCTCATCATTTCGAACATGACTCAGCTGCAGGCAAGAGAGTCACAATGTGGCAAGAGATGGGGACTCTACAATGTAGTATAGTAGTTAGAGTGTTAGACTAGGACCCGGGAAACCAGGGTTTGAATCCCCACTCAGCAATGAAGCTCACTGGGTGACCTTGGGCCAGTGACTGCCTACTCTCAGCCTAACCTACCTCACAGGGTTGTTGTGGGGATGAAATGAGGAGGGAGACAACTGCGTATGTCACTTTGAGCTTCTAGGAGGTGAAAGGTGGAATATAAATGCAATCTAAATAAATAAAGATATATAGATGGAAAGATTTGTCCATTTCAGTCCTTCTCGTGTTGCGTGGCAAGTCCCCTCCCCCATGTGAAATGAAGACACTGGACACATTATTTAAGGTTAATGGGCATAAAAGGCCACAACTTTATTGATTACAGAATTGAAAGGTATTGGCTTTAGGCATTGGCTCCTATCGACTACCCAGCATGGGGACCGGGAAGGGTTGTCCACAAGCCATGGGAGTCCTGTTGAAGTACGCCAACTAGGATCCCATGGGTGTCACCGCTCGGGGGCGTGCCGGAGGCCCTTACCTCCCTAGGTTTCGGACAAGGCAACGCCCCCCGGAGTCCTCTACCGGACTACCCCTTTCATTGGGGGGAAGGTGATGGTGCTTCCTTCCCCCCCATTCATTTGCATAACAATTAACCCCTGCCAATGCCTAACCGCCAATACCGTGGAAGTTGTGACATTTGCTATGAGGTAGGCGAAAAAACCAAAAGGCTAGAAATGCGCCAAGTTGGAAAAATTCCTACCAGGCCCCTTGCGGCGACCAACTGAAGTCCGTAGCAAGGTCAGAGCTAGCCTAGCCTCAGGGAGCCTAACCTCAGGGTGGGTGGGATGGGAAAACCTCTCGGCTGGAAAGGGGGAAAGAGGGCGGTCCCCGGGCGTGCCTGGGCTTAAATAGGCTCTGCCCCACCTCCCTGACCCGCTGATTGGCGGGCCGGGTCGGAGACACGCCCGGGGATTCCCTGTTCACGCGGGGGCAAAGGCCGGCCCCCGCGCGTGTGTGGGAGGGATTAGCCCGCAACCCCCTCTCCTCCCAGGTCGGAAATGGCTTTCTCCAATCTTGAATTCAGTTCCCAACAATCCATCAGCAAGAAGAATCCTCATGCAAGCGCATCAACCTTTTGGTGTGAGTTTCTCCTAATAAACACTAAACTTTTGTATAGTGTTTTGACCATACATACAATTTTCCCAAATATAAAGCATTTTTGGTATGTTATTTTCACTAATATCTTCATCACTTCCCCCTGATACGTGCATTCTTGTAAATATTGTTTCTGTATACAAAACCGCACCGGAAATTTGGAGAAGTGAAAATTTCAAAAACTGCATGTGTTTCAGTTACATATATTGTTTCTGAAAGTGCAGATCTGATCAATTTGGCTTTAAATGTGACCTGAGTTGAATCCCCCAGCAATCCCTGTTTACAAATGCCCCTCTCCTCAATTTACTCCTCACCTGTTGCAGCCTCCCCCCCCTTCTCCAGCCAGTTTTCGACAAATAGACCCTCCTGTAAATTATGGGGCCACCTAGGTGCAATATAAATTGCATATGAAGGGCAGATGAGAAACACCTAGAGGAATAGGCTGATTATGAATATTTCATTTCTTCTGTCTCCTTGAGTTTTGTGCAAGATATAGTGGTATATACATACACAATTATATAAAAATCTGTTGGGGTATTTGCTTCTCTATGCATATACCGTTTATTAGTGTCATTCTAATCATAAATACAATTATTCTTGAGTACTCTATTGCAAAAACCAATAAAGTAGGCCTCAGCAGAGATTCCGAAATTGTTTAACTTTTCTCTAGCAAAAAAAAAAATATTAAAACACTATTATCACATCAATGAGAGGAAAAGACAGGAAGATAATAAAGTTATGTTAAACCTCCCTGTATGTACTCATGTGTGAAACAGTTATGTCTGGTCACATAATTGCAATGGTTCTGAGAAATATTTCATATTTTATAATGAACATTAAAAGAGTTTGTGGATCATTACTTTATATGAGTTCCAAAGTTATTACATAAAACCCAACAGGAATGGTTATAAATTATTTGATCCTCCAGTCTAGCCTTGGTAAACATAACATGAAAGCTCAACCATTGCAGAGTCGGCAGACAAGTTGCATGTCAGGAGGTGAGCTATATTTCTACAGACAGAGAAGAACAAAAGGGAAGTTGGGAGGGTGGGCGCCAGGAGACCATTAGAGAGCCCCGTTTTGCTTGCTGTTTGCATGAAATTTGATTCTGAAATTAACTTGGTGCTGTGACCCTAACACTTTGCATAAAAGAAAGTCCTTTCATTTTAGCGACACTTACCCTTCCAGATAGCGGTAATCGCCGTCACGTTTGCAATCTTACAACTGCACTCCAGGAGTTATGCACAGGGCACAGAACAACATGGAGCAACATGGATAAATTATATGTGTTGCAGAGCAGCCCAATTCTCTTGCATGAAACATCACGGTACCATAAATTAAGAGAGTGCAAATATTCCCTGGCACAGTTTACCACCATGGTGTCTATGGGACATTAAACAGAGAAGATATACCTATTACCTTTGCTCAAATACGTTCCATTCCTTCCACTGGGAATGGAGGAGAAATTCAAGCCAGTATACATCTGCAGCGAAATCTATCAAATTTGCACTTCCCCAAACAATATGATAACCACTATCCTTCAAAAGCCACACTAATCCCAAGGGTCATCTAGTGATTCCTGCAATGCAGGAATCACAACTAAAGCATCACTGACAGATGGCCATCCAAACTCTGATTAAAAACCTTTGATGAAGGAAAGGCCACCTTCTAAGGGAGCTCGTTCCACTGACAGACAGCTCTTACTGTCAGAAAGTTCTTCCTAATGTTTAGTCAGAATCTTCTTTCTTGTCATTTGAACACATTGGTTTGTGTCCTACCCTCTGGAGCAGGAGAAAACAAGTTTTCTCCATCTTTCCAAAAAGAAGAGCCCGCTGGATCAGGCCAAGGATCCATCCTGTTTGGGTTGGTTCAATTGCTCATACCATGCAGCACGAATTATATCTTAAGGCTGCAAATCTAAGCATATTTGCTAACATGCAAGTCCCAGGGAAGCTGGTGGGACTTACTTCCAAGTAAGTGTTGTTTGGATGAGGCCATTGCTGCTCATTCTCAGAGCTGCATCTGGAATAAATGGAAGCTCATTCTCCTGCATATTGTTTTGTCTACAGCTTTGATATTATTATAACCATAGCCCGAAAGTCATTGTCATCATCCTTGAACTTAACACCACAGTTCATGCCTAAGATATCGTACTTAGTGAGAAAATAATACTGCAAGCAATTTATCTGATCTTTTTTTTCAAAAGGTTCCTGAAGAGCACCTCATTGAAATATGAAAAATACAGTGTACTAACAAAAATTACATACTTGACACAATTAACATGAATTTTTTTTTCTGTCTCCTAACAATAGTTAGCAGGCAGCATTTTAATGAATAAATGATCATTTGTGTCAGAGATAAGTGTAATTCTAGATGGGTTCCATGTGACATATACAGTAGCTTGTTCATCTAGTGCTATTAGTCTATTGCCTTTTGTGTTCAAATACTTCAGGGATGGGTTCAAAAAACTTGCTTCCTTATAAAGGGAACAAAAAGAAGTGACGTAACAAAATCTCTGAATACGTGAATATAGACAATTGCTATGGCCCATGATATACCCTGGAGAACACCAAAAGGAATAATAATGTGTGCTCTGAGGTTCTGTGGGATATATAGTAACAGAAGTGGCTTTAGGAGTGCATCTATTTTTAGCGTATCGGTCTACTTATACCCCATGTTTCCCTTAATAGGAAAATACCCAAGGTGATTTACAACAATCAAAATAATTGCAAGATTACAGTCATAAAAATCAACAGCGACAACAGCAACTTCCTTCTGAATAAGCCATCAAAAGGCTGCTTTAAAAGGATTTTGAAAGTCTCTAAAACAAGGCTTGGATCAGGCAGACTAATGCTCTCCTACTTCTCTCCCATCCCAGTCAGAAAGACGCAGAAGAGCTCTCCACCAACACCAGAAGCCTGACTTATGGAAACTCACTGTGGTAACTTCTGGGAACCTGATCGGCACAGCCTTTGTCAAACTGGTGCCCTGCAGATGTTTGGGACTACAGCTCCCATCAGCCACAGTGAGCACAACCATGCATACTGGGCCATGCTTCTCCTGGCTCATGGAAAGAAAATGACCACTACATAATGGAGAGGGGGATATTAAAGGGACCCAGTGTGGGAAGGGGAGGAAAAGAAGGCAAAGCCTTCATTCATCATTCATCCTTCCCCTTCCTTCTTTTGCTGGAACTTGATACCCAGAATGCATTCCTCACCTGGCACTCTATGCAAACCCATGGCCAGCCTGATGTGAAACCCACCTGCCACTAGGAAGCTTGATAAACCTTCCTTGTTTTGCTTCCTGCCTGGCACAGATGGAAGGATCTGGCCATTTTGGCGCCCTCCATTCCTCCGTTTTTTCCTATCTTAAATCTAGTTTTTCACATTCCTGCAGCGATTTGTGTGTGTTTGTGTGTTTTAAAATCCTCATGAATCACCTGGACAGCTATAATGCACGTCATGGCCGGAGAGCTGCATCTGGCTTGGTGGTCATACATTTGGCAAGCCTGGCCTCCTCATTGATAACTGCCATATACACTTGGCAAGGGACAACAGAGAAGCTCGGTGGTAGAGCACATGCTTTGCATGCAGACGGTCCCAAGTTCAATTCCTGGTTTCTAGATGAAAATGAGGGGACAAATCTCATCTGAGACCCTGGAGAGCTGCCGCCAGCCAGAGTAGACAATACTGAACTAGATGGACAAACTGTTCAGTATCAGGCAAACCTCCTATTAATTTTATCCAAGACAGTTCCATTCTGCTCTTCTTAGAGTAGTTAACATAACCATGCATGACACAGAAGCAGCAACAGCTGCAAATAATTTCTGGCGCATCCTCATAGCTGCATTTTTTAAAAACTTACTTATCTTTGTTCCGTCTTTCCAGGATGTCATTTGAAAGGGGAATTCACACCTCTCCCTCCAGGGTGACACAGATGTGTGCACACATCCACCACAGATCTGTTCAGTTCGTGCAACATCCCACTGCAAATTCTGCATCTCTGCATCATCACACAGAAAACCACCCTTTGACTATGGACCAATTTCTCCTTTCATCTTTCCCATGGTGAAGTCATCATGAGATTATTTTACCTCATCAATTTCACATAGAGAGTTTGTCTTATGAATCCACCCCTCCCCAACATGATGACAACTGGTATTTACCACATCAGGGAGCCTGTTAGCTTCCAAGCTTTTCACCTGATGTGGTAAATACCAGCTGTCACTAAGTAGGGGTGCACTCACAGGAAATAGTTCTCCAAGTGAACATGCTGATGTACAAGAATATCAGGGTGACTTTAACATGTCAAATATGGACATTGAAAGCAGGCATATAGGGGGCTGCTAGGAATTCATGGAAACAATTCCTTCCTTGTTTTGTTTATTGTGTTTTCAATTTCTTTTTTTCTTCTTCACCGGAAACTTACATATATGACATTCTCCCCCATTTAAACATGCACCCAGTTCTGTTCCCAACTCAAGATATGACATAAACAACAGTTTAGTACTTTTTAGTTGTCTTAAGCAACTGTTCCTTAACCAGGGGAAGCATGCTATGGCAAAATTTGAGTACTTCCATTGTGTATATAGCTTATGTTCAGGTAAGATCCAAGGTCAATATTCAAGACCTTTGCTTTTTATACAGGAAACCCTCAAATCTGTAATTTCGAGAAGTGCCATCTTGTTCATGGTGTTCACCAACCTCAGAACTTTCCAATTTTTAACAAATCTCAAAGCTTCTTGTAGAAGAACTGAGCAGGCCTTGGAATATATATATATATATATATATATATATATATATATATATATATATATATGGCAGCAATCCTTTTATACCACAGCCATAATTTTGAAGTATGAAGATTGCAACTATTGATAGTGCAGTTCCACCCTTATCTACTTTGATATGATACTTCACTAAATTGTAGGGATAAAAAATAACTTTTTTGTTGTTGTTGAGAGGTGCAGGTTGATCAAGCTTTGGCATTTTAAAGCTAATCTATTTATCATTGTTTTCTTCACTTCTACAAGGGATAAAAATACATTTGGAAATATTTTCAAAACGGCCTCTAGGTGGTGCTACTACTGCATTGCTTTGGTGTTTCGGCACAATGAAAACATTAATTTGCTATGAGATAATTTTTGACGTAAATGTAAAATGGTGCCCATTCGAACTCAGTAATGAAGCATAGTGCATTTCTACAGCTCCTAATTTGACTAGTTAAATGACTCCATTACGTGTCTAACAGACAGAAGCAAATAATTTCTGGTCAGTTGACGCTCACTTATCCGTATCATTTTACCCTGAAAATAAAGTCTCTAATCTACAGTTTCTTTGTCTTAGTTTTTAATATTATTAAAGCACACATACTTAAGTAATAAGAAATGCAAAGGGCACAGACTATCAATTAAGGTGGAGGGGAAAACAGATTTCAAATGCATATATGCTAGTAGCATTTGAAAAGCACAAAACACCGCAGGCAATAAATTAAAGAAAAAGACAACAGTGTTGTTTTGCCTATATTGTTGGAGATAAAGCTTTTTTATTTTTTTAAAAAAAACTATTATAAATATATTTATTTATTTGTGGCTTCTGAAAGCGTGAGTGAAGCCATTCCTGGAGCTATATTTGATAAAGTTTGCGATCCAAGTTTGAAAAAATTTTGACAGCTCCTTTGTGGTACATATTGTCAGAGCAAATAGGGCCGGCCATCTTAATAAATGTCAGGTGATGAATTTTTTTTGCCTCCAGGAACAAAAATGGTTAAATGCTGAATCTTTATGTTCCTTGTCTAAATGCTCCCCCCAACTCCTTCTTCCTGCTGAAAACAAGTTTAGAATTAAAGCATATCACTTTACACATATTGCATGCATATTAGTGAGACACAGCTGTTTATGCCTCACTCTTAAGAGCCATATGATTAAGTTATGGGATATCAGATAATCCAAAGTCTCTCTCTATTGGTCACCGTCCGCAGACAAAGGCTTTTTAGTTTTAAGTCCATTTAATGACAGAATGTCCAATTCGACAAATGTGTGAGTAATTCCAATGGAACACCTGTGGCTCCCTCTGCTAGACTATGGAAGAGGAGATATAAAATGTCATTACAGTAGCATGCAGTGTCTGACTTTTATCTTTAAAGGGGGGGGGAGGAAGGGGGGTATTCAGTCTGTTACTCCAGCTCAAACTCACACCATCATGCTCAGGGTCCCAGGATTTCCAGAAAGATGAATGGCATCCTGTTATCCAAAGTGTAGTTGACTTTTCTCTTTTTTTATGTTTGCGCAATATGGGTGAGTTAAGGACAGAGCAGGGTGGATAGATTAGATAGACAGATAGATGACAAATAGGGGTGTGTGGGTGTGGGTGTGTAGACACACACACTTATATATAAATATATAAACAGGTTGATTTCATGGAAACACGTGAGTTCCAATGGCAGGTACATAATTCATAGGTGTCAGTCAGAGTAGATAATACTGACCCAGATAGAACAGTGGTCTGACTCAACTGAGTGTTGACTTTTTCCATTTTCAAATTCCAAAATAATAATAAAGAGGGGTGCTACAAAGCTGTAACATGACTTGGGGATTCAAAATATATTTTAGTTAAATTAATATAATTTAGGGGTTTTTTGTAAGTAAAATGTGCATAAAATTGCATAGAAATAAATAAATATGATTGCCAAGAACTTGGCGCTTGTTTGCTTGCATGTTTGTTTGTTTCTTGTTAAGAATTACCCGACATTTTCGGAAGGTAAAATGTAAACTCTTTGGTTTTCCAAAAGCAGTTTATGTACTTCATCAAACGTAGACTTACCAAGGTAAACGCTCAATCACAAAAAGAATAGCAGATTTGAATTCCTCACACCCTAAACCATACTTTAAAGACCCCCCTCACTGAAGAAATTTGCAAAAATTGTTTCACCCCCTAAAATGACACACCCCAAGGGTGGCTTCCTGTGTGCCTTGGTTGATCCTTTTTATTAAACTTATTTCATCCCTCTGAAGTCAGTAAGACTCTCAAACACCTGAAATCCACATTATTCACCTTAACGGGGCTATGAACTAGGCAGTAAGTTCATATTCGAAATGCATTGCCAACTTCCTTATAGTCCTAGCATTCACCCATTTGGGTATGTAGCCAGCAGCATCACCTCAAGGCCTTATTTTTATGCTTTGATTAATTCAGAGCAGGACTTTTGCAGCCATCAGGGCAAATCTCAAAATGACACCAGGTGGCAGGTGGACCAGAATTGGGAATCGCTCCAAATTTATCCAAACCAACCCACCATCTGGTCCCTCTTGTTTGAGTTTTGCAACATCCAGGGTTAAGTGAACAGGCATCCTGGTATTTGAGGTGATGTCAAGAGGTAGCAAAGTTCTGTCTGTCAAAGTAATGCCCATAGCTGTAATGACTTGCGTGTCACACACAAGTTCATCGTTAAATGATGGAAATGCCAATGCAAATCAGGTGACAAGAGGAAAATTTACCTGAAACATCATCTTATAGCCCACTCGATCACTTTGATCTGCAGAACTGGCACTGTTACAGGTGCCGCATAATTCTTGTTCTGCCTTTGTAAAAAAAACAATATTTTAGCATGGCATTACCCACACTTTGGAACTCCCTGCCTATTGACATCAGCCGGGCGCCTTCACTGTGCTCTTTTCAACACCTGCTAAAAAACAGTGTTGTTTAGGCAAGACTACCCAGACATCTGAGGGATGTGGGTGGTGCTGTGGGTTAAACCACAGAACCTAGGACTTGCCGATCAGAAGGTCGGCGGTTCAAATCCCCGCGACTAGGTGAGCTCCTGTTGCTTGGTCCCTGCTCCTGCCAACCTAGCAGTTCAAAAGTACGTCAAAGCGCAAGTAGATAAATAGGTACCGCTCCGGTGGGAAGGTAAACGGCATTTCTGTGCGCTGCTCTGGTTCGACAGAAGCGGCTTAGTCATGCTGGCCACATGACCCGGAAGCTGTACGCCAGCTCCCTCGGCCAATAAAGCAAGATGAGCGCCGCAACCCCAGAGTCGGCCACGACTGGACCTAATGGTCAGGGGTCCCTTTACCTTTGCCTTTACCCAGTCATGTAGAATGTTGACATTTATTTTAATCTGTTTCCAGTTTATTGCTGATTTTATTTTTGAACGTTTCAAAGAGCTGTTCTGACTGGCAATCTTATTGTTTTATTCTCTATTAAGCCACTTTGAGGGATTTTCTTTGCAGTCAAGCGGTGTATAAATTTTATGAAATAAACAACAAATGAGCAGATATTACCAAACCACCCAATTTGTTTCAATGCAATAGCATCCATTTCCCCCAAAAAAAGGTTCTTTAAGAAAGGGCAACCTAAAGTATAGCTGCCGACAAGCACAGATCTGCCCTTAGGATGCATTTACTCAGTCCATGTAGCTCTTCTATATTTAAACAAGCTATCGTAGCTTTTCATATTGCAGACAGAACTTTTACCTCCCCTCAAACTTAGGGCTCCTTCACATTTTCATTTGCCCTGCCGTTTCCCCCCAGGAAAACCTGGGGTTTCAGAGATGCCAACTTGAATAGAATATTGAAAGGCAGGTAAGCCCCGTCCCACAAAGTATCTTAAGGGAGGGGACCGAAGGGACCTTAGCTCCTAGGAGTTGGCTCCTTAGTTCTGAATCAAAACAAGCAGCAATTGGGTTTTCTGATGCTTGCTGTTTGTTCTGATTGAGGACGAAAGAGCAGGTTTTCCAGGGAAAGCAGTAGAAGAAAGGCAAAACCGCTCTGACACATGTTTTCTAGGCACAGAACAGGCGGAAGTGTGGATGACCCCCATAATTCTTGTCAACATCAAATCTGACATTCAATCGCCAGTCACCTGTCCATCCAACATATCTGTGAACTGAAATAACTTGGGACAGGAATTAAGCTCCCAACCTTCATAGATTCAGTTGATGGTCTGAGCATTGCTTACCCAAGTAAGTGGGTAACTGTCTGAGCTCATGGTGTGTGGACTCAATTTCCTGGTCACACAGAGAGCTCTAATGAATGTGCAAGTTAAAGAAATTCAGGCTCTATTCAGACCTTTGGCTGACCATGCAGAAGTCAGAGTGGATCTAAGAGGTATGATGCTACTCCTTCCTGTCCATGCATTCATGACCATATATAGTATGGGAACAGGGTTGCATAGCAATAAATTAGATTATGCACATCCATAGGTGTACCAGGCTATATTTTTTTTGTTTCCTGCATTTGTATCCCACTTTTTTCTCTCCAAGCAGCTCAAGGTGGCATGCAATGGTTCTTTCCTTCCTCATTTTATCCTCACAACAACCCTGTGAGGTAGGCTAGGCTGAGAGGCAGTGACTGGCCCCTGAGTTCACCCAGTGAGCTTCATAGCTGAGTGGGACTTGAACCCTGCTCTAACCACTACACCACACTGACTCTATTGTCTTGTAGTTTGGGCATGATCAATGGACCCTGACATTAAAAAAAAAAAAATTGACCAATGAACACTGATACAACTTTTTAAATGGAGGCACAGGCGTGGCAAAGTAATTTGGGGTTGCACTAACAAGATCTGAAATGATGGCCATTCCTCTGCTGGTTTCAGCAGATCTAGAAAAAGCTAGTGCTATAAAGATCATCAGCTCCAAAGGCTTGCAGAGAACAGAGAAGAAAATATGAATGCAAATAGGTAAAGAGAGAAACTCATTTGAAAAAACATTTGAGGGATGAAAACGAAAAGAGTTCCCACCAATGTTTTAAAAGAAGAAAGGTAGAAGTCAGCAAGCAACTTTAATACTAATGGATGGGGCAACCGATGTAACACTTATGCTTAATAACAGCTCTAGGGAAGATCAAGGAAATTAAACACCAGTAAGCTCAACTTCAGCAGTGGGGAAGATATTGGAAACACTAATCAGGGACAAAACAGGGAAAGTTATGATTTAATTAAAGATATTCAGCATGGATTCACAAAAGGGAGATCATACGTAACAAAAACTAATAGAATATTTTGGGGAGGGGGGAACCGCACCGGCAAAAAAAGAATTGAAGACGGATGCTGTGAGCATGATTAACAGCCCCCTGTGTTTCGTTACCACCTGAAACACTGAGCCACTATCCATATCCCATTGTTGTCAGCGAAAAAGCTTGCATGGATTCTTACAGGATTGGGTTTTGCTCCTGAACTTCAGATATTCCGTCAAAGTCGTGGCCTGCCAAAGATGGTACTAAGGAGTAAGACGCTGACAGCAAACGTCTTTCTTATGCAGATAATAAAAGTAAGAAATCATGGGACCAAAACTTGATGCATCTTAGTCCTAAACCACCCAGACCTGGCAACCTCAGACATTCCTAGAGTGCAGATGTCACCGAGGCTGTAAGCTGTGCAAGACTGGCTGATACTGTAACTGCAGGCTGGGTTGAGCAGTGCTAATGTTTCCCAGGCAGAAACGCAAGCCAGTGCGCCCAATCTCAGGCCAAAAATGTTTCCAATGATTTCTTCCAGCCCCAAGCAGCACTAGTAGCTGCTGCACTGTCAATGAACTGTACAGTATCCCAGATCCCTTTCAGTTAGCAGAACGGCCAATTATGCAAGGGATGCATCCATCTGGCTAATGGTAGGGCCGGACCTGCTCCTGGCATTACTTTCCATGCTGGTTCCCTTTTGCAATCTGATAAAGGGGGCTGTCCTTTTATGATCTGATTTCAAGGAGAGAGGCATTAAAAGATGGTCTGTCCGATTTCATAATGAAACCGCACTGGTTGCTACCAGTTCTGGAGAAGAAATCAAGCTGATGTTAAGAAGCAGCAATTCAGATGGAATTTCTTGATATGAGCATAAGATGAAAGGTGTGGGGATCTGCCAGCATCGGTAGGAATGACAAGACATTTAATGAGAAGAGAAGGATCTACTCAAAATAAAATACAGACTGTGCACCAAGGCTGAAACAATTTCTTAATCAATTTGCATCTGTATCTATGTAGTTCTCCATTAAATACTACTACTACTACTACTACTACTACTACTACTACTACTAATAATAATAATAATATTTGTACCCCGCCCATCTGACTGGGTTGCCCCAGCCATTCTTATGTCATTAAGAAATAAGAGCCACGGTCCCCTGAATTAACTGGACACATGTGGTATCTCCATCTTCCCACCAAACAAATGTTTGCTACAGCTCACAAGTTTCAGATAAGTATTAATCCTAAATCAGCAACAACAACGCTCTTTCAGAAAATACTTTCAGATAGTGCTTAGGCCAACTCACTCCAAGAAGCCACCCAACTCATATTTCATGACTCAAATTGCATGGTCAAGGACCATGACAGTCTACAACAGGGTAGACTGTGAGTTAAGACTAAATGATTCTTCATAATTATTAAGAAATCTAGGCTATACTCAAGTGCACTATCCATTTAGTCATCATAGGGGAAATGTGAAAGTGCTAAAAATGTTTGTCCATAAACCAATAGGTGGTATTTTCAGCCACAGTCTGTATGGAGCCTAGACACCTGCACTGGAGAATTAAGGTGTATTTGTATGTGTGATATACCATCATTTTCTAAATGGGAAAAAATGAAAATTGAACACCAATACTTTCATCAGGTCTGCTTCTTTCTTTCTTTCTTGTTGACATTTTTGTAGATTGTGACAAACATTCATTCTAACATAATTGCCTACATTTTCTTCTTCTTCTTGAATTCCCTATAGCTACAGAGAAATGCCGGAATCCATTATTGAGCTACCCTGATGGCAGGCACTTGATTGACATTTATCTATTTGAAACATTTCCATGCCTTCTTTCCAGGGCTCAAGGTGGCGTACAACAATTGTGATAGCACATTAGAATGCAAATAAACATCAAAGACAAAAGGCACAACAGCAATCTAGTAAAATAAAATAAAATAAAATAATAAGGGGGGGGGGGAGGAAAAACCAAGGAGGTAGTCAGCAAGAATAAAGGCCAAATGTTTTGTGATCCCTGCTAAAAGACAGCAAGAAGAGCAAAGACACCCTTTGAGGTGGCGGTTAAAGAGGAGGAGACTGCCCCACAGTCTTGGAGCAACTGGTTTAAAAGTCCTGCTTCTGGCCACAAACATTCCCACTTTATGCAGAAGATGAATTTGAGGCAGAGGGTAAGAAGCTGTTGACAACAGACTCCAGTCCTCAACCCTCTAGGGCAGGCACATCCAACTCCAAAGAGACTGTGATCTACTCACATTATAAAAATACTGGCTGTGATCTACCCATTGTTATTGACAGACGAAGCTTTTTTTAAGGGAGGCAAAGTTGTTGTTGAGCTTTTTTTAGGGGAACCAAATCTTTCTTTGGGGGCGGGGAATCACTAAGCGTCTCATGATCAACCGTGTCCAGTGATCTACCACTAGATCATGATCTACCTGTTGTATATACCTGTTCTATGGCATCAATCATCACAGCCAACTGTGTGTGTGTGTGTGTGTGTGTATAAATATATATAACTGTCTGGTGTGGTGATGGGGTGAGTAAGGCTGTGGTGGTCCTGCTTCTCAGCAGATAAGTCTTGGATAGGGTTGCCAGGGCCCAAACCTGAGACCTAGTGACAGCCACTGGTTATGTCATAAAGCATGAAACATTGAGCATTAACCAGAATCACTGAGAATATGTCATCAAACTCCTTCCCGCCACTGAGCCCCAGAGACGGAGGTTAATTGGGAGAAGGGAGACGGGAGCTGAGGAGGGCGGCCACTCCAGAGAGTCTGTACAATAATTTGCAGCCTGCTTCTACCAGGCTGAAACATGCAAGCTGAAAATACAATCTTTATAATAATAGTAGTAGTAGTAATTTAAGGAACTATCGCCATCCTGGAGTTTCAAGCCCTCCCTTTGCCACCTGGAAGTTAGACCTGAAAACTTCAGGTTGGCCCTGGAGGTCTGGCAACTCTAAACCCAGAAAACAGCAACAGCAGGAGCAGCAGCCATACAACTGGGAAGCTCCGCAGCTGACAAAAGGCTTGCACCTGGAAGCCTTTATTATCCCAGAGGAGGAAATTGAAAGGGAAGCGATAAGCATTCCAGACTCTGGGGTGGAGACTGTGAGTGTCAGAACTCCAAATCTCAGGGAAGGGGGAAGGGATAACAGAGAAAGGCCACATTCACATCATACATTTGAAAAAAGCTATGATACCATAGCAGTGATGCCACAGAATCCAAAGCAGTGACCAGAGGAGGAATGACCGCTGGGAGGAGCACAGAGAGAAGAAATGCCATGGGGCATCTGTGGAAGCACAACTGGACACCTTCAACTGCCCCATCTGCAACAAAGCATCTCTCTTATCAGTCTCTACAGCTGCAGCAGGTGCTGTAACCTTCCAAGAGTTTGACTTCATCCCCAAATGTGAACTCCTCTTTCATCTCCCAAGACAGATGGATACCAACAAGAAGATACCACTTTAAACAGTCATGGCGTCCCGCAAAGAATTCTGCGAGCTGTAGTTTGCTAAGGGTGCTGAGAGTTGTTAAGAGACCCCCATTGCCCTCACAGAGCTGCATGTCACCCAGTAAGAGGGATTATTAAACCACTCTGAAAATTGTGGCTCTGAGAGGGGAAGTGGGGCCTTCTAACAATGCTCAACACCCATAACAAACTACAGCTCCCAGAATTCTTTGGGGGAAGTCATAGCTGTTCAAAGGGGTATCATAGCGCTTTAAATGTATGGTAAATGTGACCAGAGTGTATGGTCACATTTACACCAAATGTATGGTGTAAATGTGACCAGGGACTTCTTCTTTTTTTAAAGAGATAGCCAAGCAATATTATTTGAATTTAGGTTCCTGGTGATGAGAAGAGGTTGGGACTTCCTGTAGGGGCAATAGCCCCACCAGGTCTTCTCTATAACCCTGACTCAGAAGGACCCCAGGCTGCTGGCCTCTCTTAAACAGAAAGTAAATTGTAGCACAGGGTCTGATTGGGGGACCACAGATGCAACAGACACCCCCCACCTCCACTGAAATCAATGTCAAAATTATCAATTTTGGATTGTACCCACAATTGTGAAGTCACAGCAAAGAAGCAGAAGCAGAGCAACATATCTTTAAACTAAGAAACATATTCTTTCAAGTAAGGGGGGGGGCTAGAGGTTGGGAGGAGAGCCCTCCCTTCATATAGAAAGCTAGCACATCAGGATAAACTTTTCATGTGGTAGAGCATACAAACATGCCAAATTCCTAAATGTGGTCCAGGAAGAGCTGTAACATGTGACATTTCTAACCGCGTACTTCAACTCTCAGAGAGGAAAGTGCAGGATTGTTTCACCATTTATTCAATAATGATGCCTAGCCCCGGGGTAACAGGTGCTTTTATGTTTGCTTGCACAAATGGAGCTTCTCTGCTCACAGAGGATCCCCATTCGTCCCAAAAGAGGAAATGAATTTATTTGCATGGTTTTTATCCATTGAATTTGGACTGGAACTCATGGCAAGAGAGCCATATATGGGAGTCTAAGCACTGCATCCCCAGATAAAGAGCAGGATGCATTTTTAACTGCTTCTTCTCCCCACCTGACCCTTGGCAGTTTTTCATTAGGAAATGTGTAAGGGTGCTTACAGTTATCTAAATAATACTAAACTCACAATAAAGCCTGAATAATGTCCTCCCCTCATTGAAAACCAAAACCACAAATACAAGCTGAATGAAAACAAATTGTTAAAAAATACCTGTCTGGATTTTCTCTTGAAAATCAGTCATTGAGAATCATCTGTCAGTAAGACAAAATTAATTACTACATGTGAAATGGAGAAAATCAACATAAATTTAAATATTGCATAATATTACAAAAAAGAATAGGTAATCCTATTATCTATTAGTTATATATGTCTGCAATCTAAAATACCCTTGCCCCTACCCCCAAAAAACTGACATTACATCATTAGATTTAACAAATATTTTTTAAACAGATACTGTGTGGGGAAAACTGCCTCCAAAATATAGTAACTTGCAAAATTCAGACATCTTTTTTGTTATTCATTTGGTGGTAATGGAGAATCCAACTTGATTTGAGTGTACCTTTAAATCTATGCCAACCTGGGCCAGTTTTAATTCACACAGCCATTGTTGTGTGCATCCCCGATAGCTTCACATGCATGATGAACAGGTCACCCAAATCATTCACCTTGTGTGCTTGTCATTGGCATGCCATCACTACTTAACCCACAATAAGGTTGGTGGAATGATTCAAAAGCAGGCACAAAGTGAAGGATTCGGATCACCCACTTGCATAGACCACTCTGGGCAGGAAACTGTGGCCAGCTGCGTACAGAGCGATTGTGAGAACTGTCTCTGATCCAGCCTGCACCCTCAATATAACATGGCACTCCCATCAGCCACATTACCCCAATCACTGTCAGGACAGGCCCAAGGCATTTTGTCATGCAGACATGACACAGAGGTGTGTCCCAGGTTCCCTTGATCATGTCACACAAAGGATGCTGGGACTCTGAACCTATGTGGGAATGCATAGAGTTGCACGTCTGTAACTTCTCGGTTTCTGCTGTGCCCTTCTCAGGTTGCCTGCTGTTTCAATGGCAATTATTTGAATGGCTTGGGTTGTCTGATTGGTTGCTACCATGGGTGGCACAGACCTATCCTAGACCTATCAAGGTAGAGAGGGAACGCAGTGTGGTCACCCATGCTGCTCTATTCCTTAAGCTAGGGAAGGCAACACTGCTGAAGTGGATGGATCTGGGTCTCTGCAAGGCCAGGTTAGAATCGAAGGTCACATTGATGGGCACTGTGCTCCCAAACACAAAGCCATGTCACACACAGAGAGAGATGCAAGTCCAAGCACATGGAGTTAAAAAGGAAACCCGAACGGACCCCTGATCTGTTCAGAGACACTATATTGGCTTTATTAGGTACACAACACAGGGAATTACCATAATGTCCCCAAGCAAACTTTATTCAGTGTTTATGTAGCGCTAGGGTTTGCCTATATACAATTAAATCAAGTGTTGCAAATATATTAAACCTGCATTTTAATTTGACAAGTGAATTTAGAACTGGGACATGTTTTAAAAGGGTTTCTGGAATTCTAGAATGTTGTGTGTGCTAATGGTTCTGTGTTTGTACCTGGGGGGAGGGGAAACTTTGAGAAACATCCTATATTGTCTTGTGCTCATGGCACAGAAGCTGTGTGTGTGTGTGTGTGTGTGTGTGTGTGTGTGTGTGTGTGTGTCAGTAAGAAGAATGAGATGGGTGCCTAGCTGGTGCATGTGAAACAGCTATATAGGAAAGTAGCCATCTTCAAATGTCTTAAGGGCTGTCACATGGAAGATGGAACAAGCTTGTTTTCTCCTGCTCCAGAAGGTAAGACCCAAACCAATGGATTCAAATGACAAGAAGGGAGATTCTGATTAAATATTAGGAAGAATTTTCTGACAGTAAGACTTGTTTGACAGTGGAAAGGGCTCCCATCAGAAAGTGGTGGGCTCTCCTTCATCGGAGGTTTTTAAAGAGATGTTGGATGGCCTTCTGTCAGGGATTCTTGAGCTATGATTACTGCATTGTAGGGGCTTGGACACGATGACCCTTAGGGTCCCAACTCTACAATTCTGCATATGATTCTATGAAAATAACAGACTCTTCTCAACAAGGATTACCTGACTTGCAGTAGTGCTTCTTCCTTTGCTATGTTGCCTCTCACTGAAAGTGCTGGGGTTGTGCTCCCACCGAGACTAGTTCACTATGTTTTGCCTAAAGGTGCATGTTGACTTTTCACCAGCTCCCCCAAATATTGGTGTTAGCTGCACCAGCACGAGGCCAACATGACAGTAAGTGGACAAAGCAAAATGCCTCTGTCCTCATGGTAAAAGCATCTCATCAAATCTCCAAAAGGATACCATACGGTTTAAAGATATGCAGAAACATACTCCTCCTGCCTGCCTTAGATGGGTTCAAGTTGGGGCCACACCACAGCCAAATCAGAGAGGGGCAAGACATGTGTGGGAGGCAGGGGGCAAGCATATGTTGCACCCCACTGTTGACTAGGGGGTGGAACCAAAGCAGGCTATGTAAGCCATCTCTGCCTCTAGCTAGCCTCTTTTTGTTGCTGTCTCAGCACCCATCCTCCCACCTAGGGCTGCAGCATAGGATTAGCTGGTTGCTTAAGGGCTGAAAAGAATATCTGCACCAATTTTTTTTCTCCCCCCTTTTTATAACTTTCTACCACAATCTATTTTTCTCATTAATTGATGGAGAGTGTTGGGGAAAATGCTGAAGAGATTTGCAGCACAACACTACTTTGATCTGATCCAGCTGGGCTCTTACGTTCATATATTAATCCTGCCATGTACCCAGAATTACCCCTATTTATACTTTCAAGGGATGGAAACACATATATCAACTGCATGCGTCAAAGCTGCTAAGAATCTGTCAGAGGTGGGTGTGAATTGCCTCCCAGACTCTTCAAATCCAGAGGAAAGCTGTGCAGTGCACTAGATCAAGAATGGATACAAGCCGGGCCAGACTCAGCTCCCTTTCAGCCACCAAGCCGTGAGCCAGTTACTCTCTTGTAACCTACCCCATTTTCACTGGATTGTTCTGCAATAAATCCATCTATGATGCCCTGAGCTTCTCAGAGGAAACGGTGGGGTGTGTTTGTGCGTTGTGCGTAGGATGGTTGCATCTCACATGCATTCATTGCATGAAGCTTTGACACATGCAGTTGATATATGCGTTTGGATTTCAATCATACGTGGTTCAAATTGTGCAAGTTAAATCCAAGTGAGGCAGAGAACTTAAAAAACTCTTTTTGCACCAAGTCCTCTGGGGTTACCCAGCATGGAAAGAGCTTTAAAGCTCTTTGCCTTGCTGTGGGTGGAGACAAGACCACTTGAGTTCCCATGAGATCTCGCAGGAGCATCCGCAGCCTTCCAGAGCTGATGTACTAAGCAGGCCTTGTACCCAAATCCTCAAGCAAGGTGGAGAGCTTAAAAGCTCTTTTCATGCCATGTCCGCTCGGGGTCACTGGTTGGGAAAATAGCTTATAATTTCTCTGCCTTTTTTTTACTGGGCAAGGTCCTCTTGCCACATGGGCTCTGGGGGTACAGGGGATTCTTGCTTTCGCCCTTCTCCTGTGGGGCAGCTCCAAGGGTTTGGCTATACATGATTTGAATACGTGGAACCCCAGAACTGAGCCTTCATGAAAGATGTGATTGTACTGTAAATAAAAATCTATCCCGCAAATTATCCTTGGGAACGTTCTGACAACTTATTAATGGAACTGAGGAGACTTTGCAATGACAAAGCTTGAGAACTCTTCAGATGGGTTGTGCAGCTGCAAGGGAATTCCCTGTCCAAAAATTCTTGTTTATGGATTGATCCCCAGTGACTCATTCTTTTGAATACGCACAGAACAGCCTTGGACCCTCAGACGTGTTTGTATCTACGCTGAAGGCACAGCATTTCTATTATCTTCTTAAACATAGCTTACTTTCAACATTGCTGCCCCCACTGAGAACAATTCCATGATTACAACGGATAAGGTTCAGGCTTGGCCTGGAAATTCCGGCCTGATACTTTCAGAGCTTAGTGAAAACTGTTTTACGGCAGAAGCTTTATGCTATATATATATATATATATATATATATATATATATATATATATGATAAATCCTAGCTCACTTTTTATTATCCTTTCCCTTCTCCCAAGGAAACTGTTCACGGTTTAATTTAGAATTGAAGATTTTATGCCACAGAACAAAAATGGGAATATGTATGTGCATATGCAACCCCCCCCCCAAAAAAAAAGAGACATGCAGAGAGGACTAGAATCTTATGTCAATCTGATGTTCAGACTTTGACTATAGACACCTGGGCTCAAATTTCTGCTTAGCCATGAAGTTCACTGCACAATACACTATTTCAATTGAGCATGCCTCATTGCATTTAAAGCATTCTTGTACAACTTTGACAACTTTGACGGTCATGGCTTCCCCCCAAGAAGCCTGGGAACTAAAGTTTGCTAAGGGTGCTGGGAATTGTAACTATGTGCCCTTGAAAAACTACAGTTCCCAAGATTCTTTGGTGGAAGCCATGGCTGTCAAAGTGGTTTGAGTGCTTTCAATGTACATGCTGTGTCCGTGACCTGTTGTCCATGTAAAATAGATTGAAGGTTCTGTGAATAATTTACTTTTATATTTTGTGCGTGCCTGTGTGTAATGAATTTGTATATAGTTCACAGTGGCAAAATGTAGTAGGGGCTGATGGAGGCCTCCACAGTTGCCTGAAATTCTGGGGAAACTGGTTTGTTAAGGCTTGCTGTAAACTAGAACTCTGTAACGGGTAATGTACATCGGGGCGTAGAGAAGGGGTGCCAGTGGGGCCATGGCCCCGGATGTGGATTTTTGAGGGGGAGAAAAGCAGGCACCCCCATGCAGATGTCCCCAGTGCGGCCCAGCCCAGCGCTCCTGGTGTCAGAGGAGCCAATGCTCGGCACTGGGACAGGCCGTGCTAGTGGCGCCTGCTTCATTCCTGCCAAGTGCTGCATTCGTGGCCGAGCATTTTATTCCACAGGCCAACAGGCAGCACAACATACCCTCGCTCGGCTCCAATGTGGGGCGCCGTATCTCCGTCAATGTCAGCAGTGAGGGCTGGGGTGCCACAGTAGGCTCCTTCACCTTCCGCGCCCCCTGCCCCCCCCCCAGCGCTCATGTACCTGGCTGTCGCTTGCTCACACAATGCCACTGAACTACAATGCCCAGAATTCTCTGAGGGGAAGGATGTGTTTTGAATGTGTGGTGTGTACACAGCCTAAGTGACACAAGAGGGAAGCACTGTGTAAATATTACCTGCCTGTCCACACATACGTAAAAAAAAAAAAATGCTACCCCTTTTCAGACTTTCAGTGACTATGAGCTTGAAAGAACTGGGGTTCTGCCAAATGTTCCCTTTTATAAGATTTGTGAGTGGTGTCCAAGTAAGTTCTACCTAAAACGGACCCATTTAATTGAAGTTAACCCCCTCCATTAACTTCAACGGGTTTACTCTGAGTAGGGCTTCCTCTGCACTACACATTTAAAGCAGTATCATACCACTTTAAACAGTCATGGCTTCCCCCCAAGGAATCCTGGGAACTGTAATTTGTTAAGGGGGGCAAGAGTTGTTAGGAGACCCCTATATTCCTCTCAGAGAGCAGCAGCTCACAGTGTTCCCTAGGAAGAGGGACTGATTGTTAAACCACTCTGAGAATCACTACTCCAGGCTGCTGGTTCCCAAAACAAATGAAATCATCCCACATGGCTATGAGAAGGTGCAGGGTCAATCTCCAAATCTGGATCAAGAGCCTGTCAGCTGGTTCCCTAAATATCAACTACATCAAGCATCAGGTGGTCTGAGAAATGGGACAAGGTCCTTCACCCTCATCTAAGTTTGCACTTGGTCATCAAAACTGCACTCCAGAGCAATGACTGGGCAAACTCCCAAGTTATGGCTGGCAAATTTGCAGATGTTCACTAATACAACGGCAAAAGCACAAATAGGTCTAAATGGGTCTTTATAGGCACCATCCACAGAGTGTGTTTGCCAACACGCATCTCCGGTTGCCAAAGTTAGAAAATGCCTGATACTGCAAGCACTCCATTTTAGCTTTCTTGTCTTTCCTCACTAAATACACTTATAAAAAAAAGAAAAAAAGAACAACGGCCAAGAACAATTGTAAGCTTAATAACAGTTGAAGAATATTCAGCAGATGGCACCATCTAGACTCAACTAATTTCTGGCCAAGCAATCTAAATCCCAGTTGTAGGCAAGGACACATAAACAAAATTTGGTATCGATGAATAGGGAAAGTGGTGACAAATAAGAGGAGCTGATGGTGGCATCTGTCTGTGCTGTAATTGTGTTAGTGTTTGTGAATGTGGCTAATGCAAAAAAATTCATAATAGACTAGGTTCGGATTTCTCACCAGTATTGATCCTGTTGTGCTCCTGATACTAAAGGATCAAAGAGCAGAAGTGTAAGTGACTTAATACCATTGGTTTGAGATGAAAGCAACCTCACTTGAACAGAATGCTGAACCATAGTTTAGTGTGATGTGCAGGAGCCTACTTCCCCTCCATCCTCAGGCACAGCTGTAAGGTGAGTGGAAGTATCTCCTTTCATTTCCAACCAGCCAGAGTTTGCCATGATATCCGAACCAAGAACTGTGATGAGTTTCAGTTACAGTTTATCCATTCAAGTCAGGATCATAAGCTTGTCCAGGCAAGCCATGCTAGTTAACGCTAAACACAGTTCGTTCCAGTTGAGACATAACAACAAACTATGGCTGCAAACACTTCCAGTCACCTTCTTGTACCTGCACTGGAGAAAGAGAGGGGAGGAAGAGTGCATGAGTTCAAGGCTCTTTCACATAGCACTAAGCCATGGTTGAGTGTGACATCTGAACAAAGCCAGCTTTTTTTCACCAGTGATATTAGTGCATATAGATTTCCATTACTTATCTCACTGGAGCCACACAGTTTTTAAAGCATCACAGTGATGACGAAGCACCTTAGCCATGTGGATGCAGATGATTAAAAGAAAGGGCTCTCTTTACCTGGAAATCTTAATTCTCATTCTTCCTGCAGCTCCCTCTCTAACTCTTGCAAGTTGGTAGAGAAGGCTGCTTTAACAACATGCAGAGTTTGGGGTAGGCTGAAAGGGGCACAATAGAATATGGGACCAGAGGTGGCTCTAGGAGAATGAGACCAGTATAGTCACACTGTACATGGGGATTCTGGGGCACCAGAGCAGGCGGCACCACTGTTACTCCAATGGAAGGCGAGAGGCGGGGGGCAGGATTTTGGTGTTGCAAGGACACCACTGAAATTTGAGACGCCAAGGTCCACCATTGATGGGGGACATTTTTTAAAAAGAAAAGAAATAAATCAGTAGGGTAAACATTCTCCATAGAGCTTAGCTGTGATTATGGATTCAGAGGCAGAGCTATTTACTATTTCCCCAATGAAATCAAGATAATGGAACTCAGGAAATGCAATCAAACTCTCCTGCCACACCCTTTCACACAACACATCTCCACCTTGGTGGTATCCAAACCTGCCATCTTTATCTACACCAATGGATGCCTAATTTGACCTTCCGTTTACCCTGGCTTCTGATAACTGAAATACTTTGGCTAAAAACCCACTTTGCAGAATATTAGCTTAGCAATCCTGCAGGGCTGTATATTACAGTAGGTCTTTATTCTGATCTAGATCAAGGGTTCTCAAACTGTGCTCTGAAGACCACCGAGCTTCCTTCAGGTGGTAGGTGCAGAGTGTGTCTGTGGATCTGTGCTTGAAAACAGGAGTCATGTTCAATATTCACATTGATTTTTAATTTCATTTGAGCGGCTTCTTTTATTTCTAGTATTGTAGTTTATTATATTCTGCAATAAACTACAATAGGTAAAAAAAATAAAAGAAGCATTAAAAATACAAAAAAAAAAAAATCATACAGCATCTAACACAATGCTTTACAACTGCTATGAAAAGAAATCATTAAGTGGTCTACCAAGACCTTCAGCAATTTTCACGTGTTCTGTGGGGAAACAAAAAGTTTGGGAACTACAAATCTGTATCATAGGTTAGTTTCATCTCCACTTGTAGTGAAGGCAGCTGTTTTGGAGAAAGAGAAATCAGAAGACAAACACACAAATTTACCACCTGCAGTGAAAGGTCGTATCTGCTTTGCTACCTGAGCCCAGCCTGCACTTTCCATATTGTTCAAACAGGCTCTTTACTATCTGCCAACCGTACACGCAACTAAATTAAAATTGGCTCAGTGCTAACGAAACGTAGCAAATTGAGACAGAATCAGGTCAGATTTTTGTTTGAATTATCTTGCAGAGTTTCTAACCTGGCATGTTACTTAAATCAGCCCACCCCACCCTCACTCCCCAAATAAAAGGATATGCAGAATGGATGGAAAAGCTGGAAATGTATTTTCACCTTAGCCAACATCAAGACACATGCACACGTCCCATTCATTCATTCCAATAGGTCTTGCATGGAAGATAGTTCTGTCCAGATAGATCAGTGGTTCCCAAAGTGGGTGGTAGAATTGCCTAGGGGGTGCTAAGATGCAAAGGGGAGGCAGGAGGTACTGGACTATCTGAAAACCTGGTATCACTGGATCACATTCATCCATTGTGTTGAATAAATTAAACTAAATAGTTTTAATTGGATTTTGAATAAATGTGCAATTCATTGTTACTATTTTGAATTTTATTGTGTTATTATCTTCCTTAGTGATTTGTGCAAATCACTATTCTGATTGCTGCTTTTTATAGGGTAGGGGGCACTGGGGATGAGTTTATGGAACCAAGGGGATAGTGGCCCCAAAACATCTGGGAAGTGCTAAGATAGATTACTTTGATGGGACATTCCTCTCTTTCCATGTACAGTGGTACCTCAGGTTAAGAACTTAATGCGTTCTGGAGGTCCGTTCATAACCTGAAACTGTTCTTAACCTGAAGACCACTTTAGCTAATGGGGGCTGCCGCTGCCACCACGCGATTTCTGTTCTCATCCTGAAGCAAAGTTCTTAACCTGAGGTACTATTTCTGGGTTCGCGGAGTCTGTAACCTGAAGCGTCTGTAACCTGAAACGTCTGTAACCCGAGGTACCACTGTATAGAAGTTATAGTCAAATCATCTTATTTTTCCCACTGCAAAACATTTTTTTAAAAAACATCATGCTGTTAATTACTCTACGCATCAATGAACTCACAAACTCTGGATAAAACAATCTGAACCAGCAGACCAATTTCTTTACATATATTTTTTATTCCAAAAAACCTGCACGCAACTCTTTCTCCTCTACAGGAAACCCAACATTTTTCATGTTAGACTGTAGCTAATTATTGATTGGTATCATAAGCTCGTCAAGCACTCAAAAGGAGCTTTCCAAGGAAAGTTTGTAGGCAAGCATATGGTAAACCCGTCCAGTCCATATGACTGGTTGAACGCCGACCATTAGTGTTGATACAATCTTCCCTCAATATTATGACAGCAATTGTCAATGGGACTTAAATTGCTGTCAAACTTACCCGACTAACTTACAGCAGAACAGTCAGAGAAAGCCAGCTCAGTGACTCAAGCCAATAAGACCTTTTTTTTTACCCTTCTCCTCCTTCTCCTAAACACTTGTTCATATTATCCATTTGTATAAAGGTCTTTATGGAGGTTTTTTTTGTTTGTGTGTGGCTTCAGCAATTAGCAATCTGAACATTCAGCTTCCTGATGCACCGCAAACCAGTGTATATGAAATTGCATGTGTAGTTCCTTTCAGGTCAATTTTTTCAGCATGCTCCCTTGATTTCTTGATTATTGAGCTTGAAATCTGTGAGCAGAGCCACTCAATATATCTCCCACAACTCTCTTTGTGTATTTGAACAAGCAAAATAACTTCTTTCATGTGTGCATTCATGCATTCACACACAGACACATTAAGCACACTGGATATGATCCAAAGTCCACAAGGGACTAACAATGAAGAATGTCCCACTCTCACAGTTGCATGTTTTGCACATTCCTACACACAAACAGGAATTTTGTGGTCTCTGTGTGCATGCAACTCTATGGGTTGTATCCAACACTAGTCCTACACAGAGTAGATCTATCAAAGTTAATGGACATGCCTAACTTAGGTTCACTGCTTTCAGTGGGTCTACATTGAGTAGGGCTTGCTTATTTGGCTGCAACCCTGTGTCCAAAACAGAGCCTCAGCATGCATACCAAAACCACTGGATTGTGACTTTTATTAGGAATTAAGTCAATGGAACTCTCTGGAGTTAAGGCAATGAACTTTTGCAGTCGTTTGTTTGGGATCAAGACTGAAGTTTCATGATTCTCATGAATCATGACATGCAAGTGAAATCATAAATATATTTATGAAGAAGTAATTTATTATTATTCCTATTTCAATGGAACTTCCATAGAAGTATGCTTGATACCATGGTCTGCGTACAACAGATTTGCTAATTTTGCAAACTTAGGAGCAGCTCCTTCACCTTACATCATTACTACTGACACACATTTGAGTTTATGGTCTGCTAGGATGCAAATATCCTCCAAGAACTCTTGGATCCTCAGCTCATGAAATGGAAAGTAAGTTCCACTGATTTCCATGGGACTCATTTCCTGAGTAAGTGTGCTCAGGATGATCCCCACATTTTAGGACACAATCAAGGAGAACACAGAAAAGGTTAACGGAACAAGGAGGAGGTAACATTTAGGAAACTGCACAAATTTGAAATAAAGCATCACTTCACAAATAATAAACAGGTTGCTTATGCAGTTCTGTTTTGAAAATCAGCAATAAAGGCATAACTGATTCCTTCCCTACATTATGAATTAAAAGCTGCAATTTACATAAGCAGTAAATAGAAATGGTGCCCCTCTCCATTTAGGTACACTTTGCATTCATTTTGACTGAATAGGAAAAATGTAATGCAGAAATCTATGAGAGAGTTTTGGTTTTTTCATTCTACTTAAGCAACTTTCAAGAAAGCCACCATTGGTATTAATGAGATGTATAAGCACATAAAATTCATCCCCATATGCCTATATGGGAAAAAGTCCAAACAAAAGGCAACATGTTCTCTTTGTTTACAATCTTTCCTCTTTCATCGATGACCTTTTAAAATATCTATTCTCACATATCCCTTAAAGAAATCACAGTTGTACTTAAATAGACTAGGAAAACTGGTGTGGGATTCCAACATCTTTATCATCTTCCTTTACCTGCTGTAAACAATTTTCCTCATTAATATGAGCAGTGGTAGGCTGAGTATTTTTTTTTATGATCATCAAATCAATTTTCATTATTTGAACAGGCAGCATGTATTGAAAACAGCCAAACCAAATGTCACCAAATGTGTCTCAGCTTTAAGGAATTCAGCCTGCTGTGATAGCAGGCAACACACGGGAACTGGGTGAATCCAAATATTAACACTCCAGTCCTGAACTTTTGGATCACTATGTCAGCCTGCAATGCCAATAATATCTGTAGTTATCACATCAAATGTTTCGTTAGTGTGCTGGTGTAGCTGTTGGTACATTGCATCTAAGCACTTAGAATCATAGAATGATAAAACTGAAGAGTTGGAAGGGGCCTTGAGGGCAGGGCCAGATTTAGATGAAGAGAGGCCCTGGGCTACTCCACTTGCGAGACCCCTCCCCATCCCCCACCCTCGCAACTCAAATAAAATGGAAGAGTGTTATAAACAAAATTGAGTGAAGCCAAGGATGGTGATGGGTATTTAAAATTCTGCAATTTACAATTTCTCCTCTAAAAGACATAAGATATTATTGTTAAATACCATGGTGATTTTTTAAAATGCATAAAATTTACACTGAAAAACTTTTGCAATAACTGAACCTTGTAAACCTGGGAAGGCCGCAGGCCTGGTCTTCCTGTTATATACCTGCTGGGATTGACAAGGCATCTGACCCTCACCTGAATCTCATAGCTCTCCTGACGAGTGCTTTGTTCTGCAGCCACAGTGTGGAAATAAAGGATGAGATTGCCCACCAGATACCAGGCACTCTACTATTCAAATTAGGCCCCAGTGTTTTTGTTACGATCCCCTTCTCAATTAAGTAATCAATTTTAATCTAGAATTTAAATTCTCAAAACTTTCTTATTTGTTAATTCGAGCAAGTAAACTACTGCTCTCACTTCGTTACAAACAGTATTTCTACCTGCAACACACTTGCAATTAACCAACTAGAAGGATTGCTGTTAATATCACCAGTTTTCCTATAACTTGATATTGCTGGATAGTTTTGATGAACTGAAAAAGCATTTTTAGTTTGCTTTCTGTTGCCACCCTGGAACTTTACTTTATTAGTGCTACTTTGTTTTGTACTTTTCCTTGCAAATGAAGGAAAACAACTTTTCTGCTTGTATATGTTGATAATATATTTTTTTTCCACTGAGGTTACTGAGGACAAACAAGATTGTACAAAAACAAGATTGGGCACAGGCCTGGCCAGGACATAGGCGTCCTGACTGTGACAAAGGTGACCTGTGTGCTTGCTTGCTTGATTAACAGCTATTGGGAACTTCAAGGTCCCTGCTCTTCCTTCTTATGGCCTTTGTACTAGACCTGGAGACTCCAACAGAGAGCATTCCATGTCAAGAAGGAGAGCAAGTGGGCACCCTATTAAATGACAGGGCAGGAGCTACACAGAGCTGGGCCTTTTCACTGGTGGTGCCCATTGTATGCATCGCTCTTCCCAGACCTGTTCTTTTTTGGCCAATATTTTGGAGCTTTATAATTTAGGAAGACTTTGGAAGAACTGGTTGACAAGTCTTATCAGTCGCTGACATGTGAGCGGTTTCTATTTGCTGCTGTTCTGTGCTTCTGGTGCACCAGGGTTTATACCAGCATAATAGAGTTGGCCAGGATGCCAGAAGGGATACAAATTACAATCTTTCTCCATTATCTGTACAGTAGGGGGTGTTCAGTCAACAGTGCAAAGGCTGAGCTGAAGCGTTCCCTGCTGGTTCCCTACTTTCAGCAAAAGGGGGCTTGTTTCTTGAGGGGGGGAAGAGGTGACAAAACTGATTTACAATAAGTGCCCCCCCTTTATTTCCATAACAAGTCCTTGAGTCTGTACTCTGAATAGTGACACCAGGGACCTAGAAGGTCAGGGCTTGTCAGTCCAACCCCTGCACAGTCTCATCAGGGCTGACCTTATGGCAATTGGAGCAATTTGGCCAAATTGGGCCCCTTGTGCTGCTCCTAAGGGGGTCCCCACACCAGGGCAATCTAGATGGATTTTATTTATAAGATTTTGCAGATTTTGGCTGTCAACTGGGGTCCTACCAAAAAAAAAAAAAATCAAGTTGCACCCCACTGCTTCAAATTGGGCCCCATTCGCTAGCCCTGAGTCTCATAGTTGCTGGGCTTGAGTTGCCCTGCCCTTGCATGAAGTCTTTGCAATTTTGGGAGAGGGGAGACTGTGGCACTGGGGAGCAGGCAGGCTGGTGAGGCCCCCTAGATTTAGAGGCCTGAGTTGCCCTGCCTACGCATGAAGTCTTGGGTTTGCAATTTTGGGAGAGGGGAGACTGCCTGCTGGGGAGCAGGCGGTCTGGCGAGGCCCCCTAAATTTAGAGGCCCCAGGCTTCAACCTACTTAGCCTATACATAAATCCAGCACTGTTTGAGGGTCATCTAGTCCAAACCCGTGCAGTGCAGGAATCTCAACAGTTGATAATCCAGCCTCTGTTTAAAAACCTCCAGTGAAAGAGGTTTGCATTCATGTCCTGCTTGCAGGTGTCCTACAGGTGTCCTACAGGTGTCCTACAGGTGGTCACCGAGAGAACAGGATATTGGACAAGATGGGCCTCTGACCTGATTCAACAGGGCTCTTCCTATGTTCTTCTAATCTTCTAGATGCCAAGCAGGTGTTCCACCACTGAACTGTGGTTCCTGCCAGTTGCTCTTCCTCCCTCAAAATCAACTCCTCCCTTCAAGCTGCTTTTCTCCCTGCTGGAGAAAAGATGCAGACTAGGGATAAGGAACCTCTGGCCCTCTAGAAGTTGTTGGTCTTTAACTCCCCAGCTGGCATGGCCAATGGTCAGGAATGATGGCAACTGTAGTTCAACAACCACAGCTTCCCCATCTCAGAAATATATTCATACTCCATACAAGTAGGTCATCAAAGCTCTGATCCTGGAACAGGAGAAAGAGTCAGCCCAGTAGATCTGTCACAGTCTTCCTTGGAGAAAAGAGTGACATAAACCTTTTCTCCATGACATTTCCATGTACGCTGTAGCTTCTACAAATGGGAAAATGCTTGTGGGATTCCCACTGGGGCATCTGGCTGGCCACTGTGAGAAAATGATGCTGAACCAGATAGGCCACTGGCCTGATCCAGCAACGTTTGTTTTATGTTCTTAAGGTGCTAAAATGAGTGGCTGGGGCAACCCAGCCATATGGGCAGGGCATAAATAATAAAATCATTGTAAATTATTAACACTTGAATCACAACTTTAAGAAACTAGCCGTCCTGCTTTAACTTAGTAGACCACTTGCATGATTTTAATATCACATGGCTCAGGTAATTTACAATAAAGCTTGCAAGAGCAGGACGAGGGTGGATATGCTACAGTTGATCAGACATTGCTGTAAAATTGATTGGAAATCATTACAATTGCTAATGATAAAACATATTTCACAGTTGTGTTTTGCAATTGGACATACGTACACTATAACTTTGCAGAAGGAGCATCAAAATTATGAATTATCTTTCGTGTGTGTGTGTGTACGCATATACATATATGCACACAAGATGGTTTTTAGATTTATTCAGATGGATGCAAACAAGAAACAAGTTTATTTTAAAAAGGAATCCTTTTACATATCCTTTTTTTAAAAAAAAGAAATTGATTTGTATATGCACACACACAAACATGTGAGAAATACATATGAGTTGGGCACGGCAGAACAAAGATTAGTAGTCTACAGCAGAGACAGAGGAATGGAAGATGGATGACTTCGATCTCTGCCGGAAGGTGATAATGTCGCACCAGCCATCATGATTTCAGCACACTGTTGGTGGAATTCTCATTCCCAGTCTGCTATCCAATGCACAAAGAGGTACATTCTGGCAGTGTAACAAAAGCCAATGTGGGTGGCAAGGTAGCTGCAAATTTAAGCATGAATGCTCTGGATGTGGGGGCCTGCACCTGATTACCAGATGCTTCAAGCAGATGGCCAGGGAGGAAAGAGAACACGGCTCCTAGTAGCTTCGATAGGGTTACAGAAAGCACCAACTCTTCAGAGATCAGCAATAATCTATCCCTGGCTGTGAATGTTCCAGGGCAGACTACGACTACACAGATAACTTACATGCATCCTGCTGGTTTTTCTTAGCATCTTCAAATGGAAGCAAGAGATTAACTCTCTCTCTCTCTCACACACACACCTAATTTGGGTTGAAAAGCAGTTATATTGTTCAGATAAGTTAGAACAGCATTAATTTATGCAGTTATAGGCACATAAGAGCCTGTGTGATCAGCTGAATGGCCCATCTAGTTCAGCATCCTGTTCTCACAGTGCCCGCAGTAGGATTTGAGCACAAGAGCACACTCTCCTCCTGCGGTTTCCAGCAGCTGCTCCAGTTAGTTCTTGGATCAAGGAATATTCGCTGGGGTAAAGATGGAGTGCATTTCTAAAGTGTGGGTTGTATTCCCAAGTGGAGCTGGCCCACCAGACAATCTCTGCTCATGCTAACATTCTGGTGATTCAAAACTGCTGCCCATTAGGTGAGGAGTGAGGAATAGCATCCGGCCAGTGGAATGGGATGCGGGTGGCGCTGTGGGTTAAACCACAGAGCCTAGGACTTGCCAATCAGAAGGTCGGCGGTTCGAATCCCCGCCACGGGGTGAGCTCCCATTGCTCGGTCCCTGCTCCTGCCAACCTAGCAGTTCAAAAGCACATCAAAGTCCAAGTAGATAAATAGGTACTGCTCCGGCGGGAAGTTAAACAGTGTTTTCATGTTCTGCTCTGGTTCACCAGAAGCGGCTTAGTCATGCCGGCCACATGACCCAGAAGCTGTACGCCGGCTCCCTCGGCCAATAAAGCAAGATGAGCTCCCCAACCTCTGAGTCGGTCACGACTGGACCTAATGGTCAGGGGTCCCTTTACTTTTACCTTTAGTGGAATGGATCCTCACTTCCTCCACTCCCTGTGGGCCAACTTTGAAAGGTGTTACAATGATGTTACAATGACCCACTAGGTGACCCATTTTCTTTTGCCCATGTGGATCGAAATCAAACTGAGTGTTGAAATCAGACTGACAATTACCAGCAAACTTTGGGCAGAGACCCACATGTTTACCTGCGTGAAGGACAAGTGAGCATGGCTTGGCCAGAACAGTCACATGGGCCAAATGGGGAAGATTGGTGGGCCTTTATAACACCCCATGGGATGATGGTTCTCCATCACTGCATTAGGTGGTGTGATAAAAAATAATTGTTCTGGACAGCACAACCGTAAGAATGACTCTACCCCAAATTGTCAAAAGGTAATGCAAAAAATTAAAACCCCACAAACAATGAAGTTTTATCGGCCATGAGATTGCCTATATTTCTCTACAATTCTTCTGTGCTTAGATATGATTACTAACTGCAACTCAAGTGATAAAATCAAGATAAATCATAGGGACCTGCAGTGCTAGTCGTATTTAAAGGAGGGGCACACCATGGAGGAAATACAGGAAGAGGTATAAATGGATTTTATAAATTCACTCAAATCAGTGCTGTGAGGACCTGGCTCTCTGAGGCATTTTCATTGGCAAACTTTCTTCATGAAAACATCTAAGGACACACATATTTGGACACAAAGCCCTGACTTTTAAAAACCTGCTGAAAGCTTTTCTATTCCGCCAGGCCTTTGCAGGCAATTAAGAATATGTATTTCCACAATGGTTAATTGATGTCTATTTTTAACTTTTTCATTGTTTTGCTGTATGGCTTTATTGTGGTAAACCACTTTGTATTTTTTAGGATATAGTGATATACAAATATTTTTATGAATAAAATGTTTGTAACTGAATGGGGAGAGTACTGGATGATAAAGAGGTCACTGGATAATGCTTTGCAACATCAGAACCTGGCATTCTCAGGCAATTTCTGGGGGGGTCCAGCATTTCAGAAAGGCCCACCACGACCAAGCAGCTGCCATCACAAATTTCCCACAATGTCCCAGAACACTGGAGGCCACCATTTTTAATTTCCCATTGTGCCCTAGAGCAATGCTACTTAGGCTACTCCATAACACTATAAGAATTTTTATATGGCGCCTTGGAGCTCCTGACTGTGGCTGCCATGGTGTGACAGGTCCCCACAAATGTAGGGCAGGACACACTGGAGGGCATTTTGCTGAGGAGTTAGCTTGGGCAACGCTTGCATTACAGCAGCAATACGTTTCGGCATAACTGTGATCGCATGATTTTTGTAACAATAATAAAAAGGCTTCTTCTGGATCTCTCATTCCATACTTTACTCAAGTTGCATGGAGAAAACAATGGCTAGAAATCACAGGATCATAGAGTTGGAAGGGACCCAAAGGGTCATCTACATCACCAGTCCGAGAGAACCCTACTTCTTACTCTGGGCTTGCCTCTTCTATGGAAGCTAATAATTACAGACACTTGGTACTAATTTTTCCTTCTGCACAAATAATTCAGGAACACCTGTGTTCTCTTTCAACCATTAGGCAAGACACGCTTTAAAGAAATCCATCACGTAAAGCCAGATCTTTAAATGGAAATGTGACATATCACCCCCTGCAAAAAATAAATTTAAAAAAATGTTTCGAGGGATCCATCAAGAAAATGAAGAACCAGATTTAAAAAGAAAAAAGATACCACCTGATTCATTCCTAATGTGAGCATGCTTTAAAGCGTCTGGTGCCCCTGCAGAACTTTGAAATCTGAACTAACTCTGGAGGTGATTCTTTGCCAGCCTGGGTTTCTCTGCCAGCTCTTTCACAAACGAACAGCTTGTATCTCCATGAAAACCAATGGATGGAACAAATTGTATTAAATTATGTAAAATGATACTAAAAAGCACCATCAAGTAGTTAAGGCAAAATATTTAAAAAATAAGGAGGAAATCTTGTTTAATAAATACAATGGCGTGTTTTTGTTGTGGTTGAAGCAATGTATATAGACTGATGGAAAAGCACTTTTTATTATTGGATTGCAAAAAGAAAGAAAGGAGGATTCTTGACACAATAAGCACGAAAATTTGATTTATCCCTTCATGGGGCAGACCAGCATATTTCTTTCATGAACCTGGCACCTGTGAATTATTTAGCCATCCTGATACTTTAAGAAATCTCATCTCCATGAATCCAAGCATAACCCTGTGACAGTATCACATTGGCCCTCCCCATCACACCACAGGAGCTGTCAGTGCAGAACCCACATCCAAAAGCCCTCCCATCTCATATTCCACCAATTTTTTTCCCAAGGCAAGAGGGTTTATAAATAACTGCAATTAGCACCAGCTTTGCAATATGATTAAGTACACTGTAGACACATCCTTATGAAATATATTGTTGTGCCTGTTTGGGGATCATTCTGATAATTTCAGCTATGATTTTTAAATTGCTGTTTTTTCACATCCGGTACAATTAATCATGGAAGAAAACTATGAGTCTTTCTGCATCATGGGTGGCAGAAGAGGCAAGGGTGAGAGCTTTGGATTGCTTTATATTTTTAAATGACACCAAACTGGCAGACAGAGTGAAGTCATAACTCATCGCTTTGTTGAGATAGTGGAAAGCACTATGGTGGCCATGATGCTGAATTTTTCCATGCTCTTGAGTAATTCAGCAGCACCCAAAACAAGTGTTAGCTAATGAAACAGTGCAGTAACAATGGGAAGGGCATAAATACAATTAGCTCTTCAAATACTCTGGATAAATTTTTAAGACAGGATAGCACAGTCAAAGCTGGACTTGCAAAAGCACCAAGAAGAAATTAGAGCTAATGAGGGTCTGTCTGTTTGTAGTCACATTTTACCATTTTTGAAGTCTGCTAAGAAAATCTCCATGATTTCCCATCGCCTCTCTGCTTTTGATTCCATTCTCCAAATTCTGATGTTAACGTCCCATGATCTTGCTGATGTGGTAACAGCAATAAAGTGGTATTCAAACTTCAACACATCTCCTTTGCTTTCTGCCTTCACTCTGCTTGGGTTTTTGTTAGAGAGCTTTGCTTGTGAAGCTCAGAATATTGATGGCCCCCATCCACACAGTGTATACATTTTATGAAAGAAATAAAAGAAATGTTGACTTTACTAATGACATCTATTTTCAGAGTGTTCCACTTGGCAATCGTCTTGTGGTTTGAAGCAGATGAAGTTCTAACCTGGAAAAGTCACTATGGGATATTGGCAAATACACAGGGGGTCAGTGATGGAGCTAACCATGCTCTCATCATAAAAACCACCACCATCCTTGTCAGTTCTTGCAAACATATAGGTAGACAAGCTACCCACAAAAAGCATTCTGCAAGAAAAATACCTGTGGTTGTTTTTGTTTTTTGTTAATGCTATTAAGAGGTGCAGAAGCAATACTGCCTATTATGCTTCTAAAGAAATGTGCCAATGCTTGATTCGCATACCACCAAATTCTGACTGACCATTTTTGACGGACAGTTTACATGAGGTCAAAGGCAACCAGCAGGCTCCATGCCAGGATCACCTTCAGGGTACAAATGGCAGAACTCTTAACAGATCCAAACATTTGAAGATTTCGTTTCACCTGAAGCCATTCTCTGTGAGCATGCGAGGGTGCAATACTCACAGATGACTTTCCAAAGCCTTTTAGACATTTCTGCTTCCTTATAGAGCAGGCAACCTAAGCTGAAGGACCACTTTTAGTCCAGGAAATGTGAACTGGGATTCCTCGTCACAGTGATTAAAACTTCTGGACTTGGGAACATCTAGTCCTGAAGCTAAGTAGAATAGTGGGCCTGACAGAAGACCACAGTGGTACCCATGTAAGATGTCTGTCTCAAACATTCTCAAAGAAATATGAGATATAATGCAATCACTGAATGTAAAGAGGCAAGCTATACAGCTGTGTGCCGCTGTAAATCCCCTATATTCAGAGAGTATGCCCAGGATCCAAACAAAGTATGCCTAGCCTTTTTTTAAAAAAGTATAGTACATTCAGCCAGAGATATGACTGCAGCTTTATTAATTGTTTGATTTCCATTCCTCCTTTCAATCCAGAAGGATTCCCCAAGGCAGCATATGTCAAATAATGAAATATAACCTCATCAGGACTATTTTTACACCCATGGTCACAAAGCAATTCCCCTGGTCTAGAAGACCCACACACATTCCCAAATTCAGTTCTCATCAGTTAGAATCAAAGAATCAGAGAAGTACAGAGTTGGGAGGGAACCCCAAGGATCATCTAGTCCAACCCCCTGCAATGCAGGAATCACAGCTAAAGAACCCCTGGCAGATGGCCATCCAGCCTCTGCTTAAAAATCTTCAGTGAAGGAGAGTCCACCACCAAGTTAGCCCAAGTTAGTCAGTTCCACTTTTGAACAGCTCTTACTGCCAGAGAGCTGTTCTTCCTCATGTTTGCTGATCCACCACGTTTCATCCTCTCTCTCCCCTGCCCCACAATTGCTGCCACTGGGGTGGTCTGTTGTGAGGCTGCACACTTCTTAGTCCTCCTCAACACAGAGAGGACTGCATGCTTTTTCACTGCTCAAGGGCAAGGTGGAAGAACCAGGTGTTTCTGAAGAGACAAGCCCACTGTTCTGTTGTAAATGTGGCTTTCCTCTTTGGGACTGCCTATAGTTGTAAGCCAAATGGTATAAATGAGTATCTAGTTCCACATGCGATTCTGTCCTGTGCTTTCTGGCGCAAGAGTGCTCACTATGTTTGATAGCTCCAGACCAACCAGAAGTGGCAGCTACAATACCCACACATGTGCAGCAAAGCAATCCCACACCGGGACTAGGGGGGGAATCAATGCAGCAAGCACAGGTGAAGTCTGGTTGTCTTCTTCCACTAGTAACCGAATTTTGCAGCATAATAATTTACTAGGTTGCTGGGTGCTAGGTGTTGATGGGTAACGTGATGGACCCATGCAAGGACACACTTTCCTTTCTCTCTGTATGTATTGTTGTTGTTGTTTAGTCGTTTAGTCATGTCCGACTCTTTGTGACCCCATGGACCAGAGCACGCCAGGCACTCCTGTCTTCTACTGCCTCCCGCAGTTTGGTCAAACTCATGCTGGTAGCTTCGAGAACACTGTCCAACCATCTCGTCCTCTGTCGTCCCCTTCTTCTTGTGCCCTCCATCTTTCCCAACATCAGGGTCTTTTCCAGGGAGTCTTCTCTTCTCATGAGGTGGCCAAGTATTGGAGCCTCAGCTTCACGATCTGTCCTTCCAGTGAGCACTCAGGGATGATTTCCTTAAGAATGGATAGGTTTGATCTTCTTGCAGTCCATGGGACTCTCAAGAGTCTCCTCCAGCACCACAGTTCAAAAGCATCAATTCTTCGGCGATCAGCCTTCTTTATGGTCCAGCTCTCACTTCCATACGTCACTACTGGGAAAACCATAGCTTTAACTATACGGACCTTTGTTGGCAAAGTGATGTCTCTGCTTTTTTTCTGTATGTATTACTCAAGCCCAAACTAGGTGTGGCTCCCATGTCTTTTTTGAGGGTAAAAAGCAGGCCACAGAAGCCAAGAAAGGATCTTGATGTGACTGAAAGGACTTGGTAGGGAAGTAACCATCCTGCCAACACCTCCATGCCATTTTCTCCATTTAAATCTCTCCACCTGATACTGCTTAAAAGGCAGCTACAACACCTATCTCTCTCCGCCACCCCCACCCCCTGTATCTAATAGCAACTTAGGCTGCCCAGGAGCAATTTCAATTAAGAAGATGGCATAAGGGAAAGAGTTACAAGGTGCTGCCACCATGCCGTGGCCCAGATCCAACAACCCACGCCTGCTTTTAATCAAATAAAGAGGCACTGGAAGAGCCAATAACATAGTCCCAAATCACATCTACTTGGGCTGAGTACACACTAGCCTGTTTTCAGCACACAAAGAATGCAGCGTTTCTCATCCTGGAATCGTTCACGCTCGTCCTCAACATGCTGCCTCCAATCTAGATTGAGTCTATATCCTGGTGTCCACAAATGCGGGTGTGGTTAATTGAGGCATATTCGAATCCCCCTCCTTTGATGGGGTCACCCGTTCCTTTTCCTGCCTGCACATCCCGCCAGGTGAATGGAGAATGAAGTGGTGTACGCCGACCCACAACACCACTGGGCAGGTGTGAATACAACCTCTCCTTCCTGTGACTGCCTGCATCTGTTTTCATATTTTCTTTTTTTCTTTTTCAAATGGACACACTGCAGGGTAACGCAGAATCAGTCTGCAACAAGCATTTATTTCCAGAGTGAAGCCAGTTTCTCGATAAGTGTTTTTCAGAGGCAAAGACCATGCAATAGATCTAGACTGACAAGTTTGCCTTACCCCACATGTTCCTACTCAACTGCTTTGGTTGGCAAAATGGGCACCACAGGTGCCACATGATACCCATTCCGCATTTGTAAGAAATCGGTCGTTTAGTTTGGCAGCACCTGTCCTTTGGAACTCCCTGCCTATTGAAATCAAGCAGGCACCTTCAGTTTACTTTTTTCAGTGCCTGCTAAAAACATTATTGTTTAGACAAGCCTACTCAGATGCTTAGGAAGTTGAGGTGATTTTAATCTGTTTTAGCAATTTAAGTTTTGTATGTTGTAAAGTATGGTTGTGATTTTTTTATTGATTTTACGGTTTTACCTGTTCACTATTTTTCTCTCTTGAGGGATGTTGTTTGTTTTTTTACAATCAAGCAGTGTATAAATTATATGACATTGCATAGGAGAATTCATACGGGATTGCAAAACCATGAGTACTGAATCTCCACTGATTCCAAAATAAAATGTTGTGTGCACTCAGCCTTTGGAAACTTGTGGATGGCAATGTGAAAAACTACCGCATGCCCCATCCTCAGGTCAGTGTGCATTCACAAATGGACACACAAAATGATTCTATAATTCTGTGAAATGCATGCAAGTTGGCACAATGATGTCTGTCTTGCACACAGATCTTTGCTGTGTCCTTTGGGGTGGGCCTAATTCTTTTCCCTGCTTAGATCCAAACAGTTTACATGTCAAGACAAACATAGCCTAGCAGTAGCCAAATAAACAAGTTGATTATTTAAGCTATATTCAGAGGCGGGGGGGGGGGAGGCAGGAGGGAAGGAAGAAAGCTTTATATAACTGTGGTAGGCAGTGTAAGAACCTGGAAGAGGGCAGCTTTCTTCTTTTGCTTTCTCTCTCTGTCTTAAAAAAAAAAAGAGGGGGGAAGAGAAAGAAAACAGGAAGAAAATAAAATAATGCAACATGTTGACTTTTTGTCCTTGTAAAAGTTACCATATGCTTTGGAATTCAGTATTGTGCCACATCCATTCAGAGAAATGAGACTCTAAATACAAGGGATTTCTTTTCTGAGGGCTGTATTTATTAAAGGCACCTTGGAAGAAGCAGAATACAAGTGGGAGACCAGTGAAAAACCTTTTGGGGGGAGGAGAAGGGAAGAAAGAGGAAGGCAAAGCTAAATATATTTTCCATTCCTTTAACCTCCGTCTCCACCCTCACCTCTATACACACACTCACACTCTCACATTTCCAAGAATGAAACCAGAATTATGCTCAATTCCACTTCAGCTCTAAAACCATAGTGTTGTGTGTATTGAGCTATTCCAGCCTCCTCTTTCCCAAAATGGCCAATCAGATGCCTCCCCTGCTGTAGCCCAGCAACTAGCATTCATTGCCAGACCCCCCTCTTAAGATGGATATTCCACTTGGCCATTCTAACTAAGAGTCCCTGGTAGACCTTCCCTCCATGAATGCGTAAATGTTTGAAATGTCGAAAGCCACCAACCAGCCTCTTCCTGGCTTTGAGCCACACACTTAGCAGGTTCCAGTACTCAAGGGGTCCACAGCTTTGTTCCTGGCTGGCAGATCAGAGTAGCCTGATTTACTGCTTGGCATATAATAATAGGCCTTCTGGAAGATGACATCATTATGTTTATTAGTTATACTGGCCCTTACTTTGAGTTGAGCTCTTGCCTCCTTGCTCCTTATTAAGGCTTTGTCTGGCTTTCTCTAGGAAGGATCCTGAGCTTCTTAACTCTAGTTGAAGGAGGGCACTAGACCTCCACCATAGAGGATTAGGCATTGTTATCCAAAATATAGGGCTAATTCCTTCTGTATTGTGACTTCTTTTGTTCCAATAATTATTCTACCTGATTTGTCTAATACTCCATGGAAGTTGGATTCCTTGGAATGCTATGCTCTCCCCAAATGACCTTTTTTTTTAACCTTTCCCTTCCCAAATCAAAATAGACTAGAAAATGTTGCCCTTGTTCTGAAAACAAAGTTATAGAACTACTGTTTTAAAGACAATAGGAAGCCAGAATCTTGACATGTACCTCTTGCTTACCAAAGGATTTGCAGAACATATGAAACTACATTTCTGAACATTGGGCCATCTAGCCCAACACTGTTTGCCATAACGCATCAAAATGCCAGGGGCGGGGAGCAACAGGGAGAAGGAGCAGGGGCAGCAGGGGCAGTGCCATGCCTTGCCTCTCCGCTGCTGGGCTCTGGCGTGCTGAGTTCCAGTGGTAGGCAAGGCCAGGGGTAAAAAGTAGACAGAGCAATGAATGTGAATTTTAACTTTGTCCAGTAGACAAGTTTTTACACACACACACACACACACACACACACATGCCCTTCACTCAGATAAGAAAGAAGCATTATTGGAATTCAAGGACACATTCCAACCAGGCAAAAACATGCAAGGAGGGTGGAAAACAGGAGTAGTGAGGATGAGGTCTGGGGAGATTCTGATGGGCCAGAGGTTCCAGTGCCCCTGAAGTAGGAAGTATTTGTTATATTTCAGAAGAGAAGTATCTTTTCCAGCCCTGCCTGGATATGCTGTTAATTCAAACTGGGCTCTTCTGTTATAAAGAGAAGAGAAGAGAAGAGAGTAAGTTTGTGTGTGTGTGTGTGTGTGTGTGAGAGAGAGAGAGAGAGAGAGAGAGAGAGGGAGAGGGAGAGAGAGATGGAGAGAGAGAGAAGAGAAATTCAGAAAAGTGGCTTACAACACAACACGGGCTGTTTTGTTTCCTCTTCCCTGCAATATTTGGTTGCAGAAATTAAAGGTTCTGCCTCACAAAGGCCTGTCCTGCATTTTTTAAAAGTATGAATATTACTTAAGCAATAGTACTACAAAGCAAGCATCCAGGTGGTACACAATCCCCCCGCCAAAAAATAAATCTGACTCTCACTCAGGAAACTGGGTTTGCATATTATATATGATTCAAAAAGAATAATTAAAGCCCTACACGGACACACATCTGCCTGAGGGCAGACCTTTTATGTTGTTCTGCATTCTGTATGTCACTCAACCGAGAAATGATGTTGAACTAAAATAAGGCAAGGACGCCTTGACTAAAAAAAATTATACCCTGTCCAATTTGCTGACACCCCTTTAGACGCCTCCCTGTGACAGCTGGATGTGCAATGGTTGTTTGGCATGTAGGTGACATTCAGCCTAGTGCAAAGCCATGTGCTGCAATCATATAGCGAATTGGGAGAAATGCTACTTTGGGGGGAGAAGGGGAAGGGTACAGAAAGATTTTTTTAAAGCCCTTTGCATTCTTCAGTGGAATCTCCCCAACTCTCTCCTTTGAGATACATGTAAGGGGAAATTTCTATGATTCCAGAAATATTTTCTTCTGCTTCTTCTTTTGCTTCTTTAAAGCCCTAAATGGCCTCGGCCCAGTATACCTGAAGGAGCGTCTCCTCCCCCATCATTCAGCCCGAACACTGAGGTCCTCGTCCAAGGGTCTTCTGCTGGTTCCCTCACTGTGAGAAGTGAGATTACAGAAAACCAGGCAGAGGGCCTTCTCAGTAGTGGCACCCTCCATGTGGAACACTTTCCCTTCAGATATCAAAGAAATAAACAACTATCTGACTTTTAGAAGACATCTGAAGGCAGCCCTGTATCGGGAAGTTTTAAATGTTTGCTGTTTTAGTATGTTCTTGGGTATAAATAATAAAATTATTCTTCTTCTTCTTCTTCTTCTTCTTCTTCTTCTTCTTCTTCTTCTTCTTCTTCTTCCAGAATCTGATGCTGATTCTGTGGCATTTAAAATTCCTGAATTACACCAGACTAGAATAGGACTGCAAATAGATACAAATGCCACTGGGTGCATTCCTGTTAACAAGGCACAGCCGGTTTGCGGTAGAAACTACCAGTGGATGAACCATTACTGCTGTAAATTTGAATATGAAGCAGTGATGATCAGGTGATAAATTGCTGCTGGTGTTAGCATATTGCTGTTTCCCATGAGGTCTTTGAAAGAGAAGGTGGGGACCATTCTGGTGTAGGCAGGACTGTCTCCAGGTTGGAAGGGACCCCAGCCAGCTTTTAAGGCTTCCTTCTTCTTCAAGGCTTTTAATGAACTGTGTTTGTGCTATTTTTGCAAAATTTTGGGTTGTTTTTATTGACTTATCTCCTACTTCTATCTTTTGTCTCAAGTTGAATTTGTTTTACTGACATATCATACTGCTGTGAGGCACTTCAGATCCATTTTGATTGGAAATGTGATATGGAAAAATGTTCTCAGGCCCCATCTGCACTTTGCACTTAAAACAGTATCTTACCATTTAAGACAGCCAAAGTATCATGGGAAGTGTAGTTTGTTAAAGGTGCTGAGAGTTGTTAGGAGACCCCCTATTCCCCTCACAGAACTACAATTCCCAGAGTGGTTTAGTAATCAATCCCTCTTCCCAGAGAACACTGGGTACTGTAGCTCTGTGAAGAGAATAGGGGTTTCCTTACAACTCTCAGCATTCTTAACCAACTACAGTTCCCAGGATACTATGCTTTAAATGCGTAGTGTGAAGGGGGTTGCAATTGTGGCAACCACTCTAAAGAACGCCTTGCCTCAGGAGATTTGTACAACCCCTTCTCTGGTGATATTTCAACACTTCCTGAAAACTTTGTTGGGGGGCAATGGATGCATGTTAGTTTAACTTCGCTAATTCTCATCTTTAGATTGCATGGTTTTGTTCATATTTTATCGGCCATTTTTAAGTTTGTTTTGGATGCTTTAAAAAAATTATAAGGGTTTTTTTTAGATACCTTGAGTGGTGCAGTCTTCAATTAAACGCTTGGAATAGAAAATATTTTTAACAAATAAAAATCCAGCAAGATTTGTAAGGGGCACCTGAAGGCCAGAGAAAGCAGAGTGATATTCCCTTGGCCCTATATACTCCTATAACATGAGGGTGTGGAACTTGAGTCCCTCTAGATGTTGGTAGTCGCCAGTTTTATTTATTTCCTGCATTTCTATCCCACCTTTTTCTCCAAGGATCTCAAGGTGGTATACATGGTTCTCCCCCTCCTCATTTAATCCACAACAACCCTGTGAGGTAGGTTAGGCTGAGAGTGAGTGCCTGGCCCCCTGTCACTTCATGACCGAGTAAGGGATTTGAACCCTGGTCTCCAAGGTCTTAGTCTTTTACTGACTCTCAGTCACCCTTGCTAACAGCCAGTGGGGATGGGAATTGTAGTTCAACAGCATCTGGAGGGCCAAAGGTTCTTAATCCCTGATATACAGTATAACCATCTGAGTTAAGGCTGCTGCTTTGGTCTGCAGCAGCTTGCTGAGGTTCTTTTGCTGTCTTTTCTCAAATCTTGCCACCCAATATAACTCTGGCTTACTCAGCAGGACCTGAATCCAGCAGTATTTCTAAAGCAAATAAATAAAAAGTAGTGCCATGTTTGAAGAAGGAAAGACATTCCTAAAATGACTGGTTGGGCAGACGGAAGAATGTGCTGCCCCGTCCGCCACCATCCCCTCCTCATGCCTTGCTGACATCACCATTTCAGTAAACTGTGATCTATTTCAGATCAAAACCCTCGATCGTCCATTCAAAGGGCTTTTCCTAATTTGACAAAAAGGGTGTAATCAATATATTTATCTTCCTATTTGCTTGGGAATAAGATTTCCTGTGAAGCATGTGATAAATGACTCTTGGTAATGAAAGAATAATATGCCTGACCTCCATATTACACATGGAGATGTTTAAGTGTTAAACATCAATGCGTAATGGTGTGTTAACAGGAGACAATTCCAGGGGTAATGCTTAACTGGCAGGAGAGGATAAGAGGTCATCATGTACTTCAGGGCTTCCCAAACTTCTGACAGCTGAGTCATAGGGTTTTTCTCCTTCCCTAAATTAAAACAGAAGGTGCACACCTCACTCTTGGCTGAATTCCTGCTTCACCTTTCCATGTCAAACTGTCCAAGAAAGCATTCATAAAAGCATCAGTATCCTCTACCAACACTATAGTTTGTAGTCCATGCCAAAGCTGAAGCAGGAATGGGAGTTTGAGCAGGAAGGTGTGAGTTCAAGTTGAGGAACAGGACCGTGGACAGCTCCTCATAGAGGCAGGAGATATCTGACTAGATGCCACCACACACAGAGAACAAGCTCTGAGAACAGTTTGGAGCTCACTGCAGTCTAGTCAGGGTGGCTGGCTCCTCCTCCCCCATCACCACCTCAATGGGGAAACGGCCTGTGTTTCAAAGGGGACTTTCCCAGTTTTGCAGGTATGGATTCCAGGAGTGTTGGAGTGGTGTTTTGGTGCTACTGCTATTCAGAAATGGACTCACTGGAATCAGAAAAAAGAGAGCAGAGAATTCTCCCCAGGCCATGGAAAAGGTGACAGAGCTGGTTCTCATGGCTATTATAGCACAGCTGAGGGACAATTCTTCCTCCAACCTGCCTCTTCCTTGAGTCTTCTGCCTCATTTCCAGATTGGGTGTAATAGTATTAATTACCTAGGTCCAGAAGAGAGCACTGTTGAAGGTGAGTCACTTTTCCGAGGATGCCTGGGGTGGTGTCAGTCTTTGACCAAGCTCTGAGACACGCCACAGCAGTGGGGAAACACTTTAGGTATCTTAGGGCAATGGTAATTACAGCACCCAAAGAATTTGGGAGAAAGACATGCAGGGATTGAGCTGAAGGTGAAGTGTGGGAAATGGCATAATTGATCCATTGCATATGTGTGGGGGACATGATGTAAAGAGGCATATCCAATTTTCTTGTTAACTAAAGATAACTCTGACTCTGATTACAACTCGGTCAGATCCAGAATGTAAAAACATGACTGACATGCAGTCTTCACCCTTTGTAAGAACTACCAAGTGATTCACTGCCACTGCATTTCTAAGTTTCCAACTACGTCTTACTCAGAGTAGGCCCATTGAAATGAATGCACTCTCAATAGGACTGACGTTGGATGCCACCTTTAATCTTCATTGAAAATCAGTGGGGACAAGTGTTGTAAACATGTTGTAGATTTGTGGCTTATAATGGTGCTGATAATCTACCCTTATGTTTTTTTTATGTAGCACATCGTAAGAGACAAGGGTGACAGCTTCTATGCAAGACAATGAGTGCAGCAGACATGGATAGCATTAAAGATATCACAACTCTCCCAAAATTATGCAACTTACATTTTTATGATGCTTGAATATGCATTTTCTCAATAGGATAGTGAGCTTGAGTATATTTCTCAAAAGGTCTTGAAAGGGACAAGACCTCCACTGTACTGTCAGTCTTCAGAGAGACTAGATCTGAAATCCATGAAATGTTACAAGGCCAAGAAGTGAGTGGATCCATACACTGTAAGAAGGACTGTTATGAACTGCCAAAAGTGTCTCCTAGTCCTTACCTTATATGTATGTAACTATATAACTATATATATGGTTATAGTTATATATAGTCATATAGGTATACATGGTAAAATGTCACCGCCATAGCATTCCATTGGAATTATTGACATGGGTATGGCATAGATGATAACCAATCAAAAAAGCAATTCCCTAAACATTGTTATTAAACAGTGGGGTAATTGCTTTAAGTACTAGAGGAATGTCAGGGTCGTGTAGAAACTGTGTTGGTGTCATCCTTTCTGATCTGACACTCTGTGGATCAATGACACTGGACATATTTATTCTGAAATGTGAGCTGTGTCACCAATCTAGAAATTAATCCGTCCCTGCACAGATTGCCCCACATTTATAAAGAAATAATTTCAGAATTCATTCCATTCACTAAGTATGCTGAAATGCGACCGTCAAAGCTCTTTACACATAAAAGTATGGAAGTAATTAGGGATTATGTGGTAAGTGTACAAACATAGTTTATATTACTGGGTATTAGAAAGGACCCCTTTTATTGCTGCCTTTGTCAATTTGACAGAGCAAAGGGTTTTAATGTACTGTAATAAGAAATGTAAGAGGGGGCAAAGGACAGGCGGGATGTGATGCCTGAGCGGCCCGGAGGTCTCCTTACTCCTCCGCAGTCTTGTGCTCTATGCTTATTCTCTGGTCATATACATTTTAACTGAGTTAATAGCAATCCAACGAGGGAAACACTCCTTCAGATGTCTGCTGTCAAATTGTCAGCAGAGTTCAAAGCAAGGCCAAAACTAGGGCAGATCTGTATGCTATGATCATATTTAAAAGACAGCACGGTCTATGGTGAATATTAAAGATGCACTTGTACAATAAAATGAGTTGCAAATGGCTTCTTAAGATTTTTTCAGACAGTGCGACTCAAAACTAAGCGAAGCCTGGGTGTGTGGCTTTGAACCCATACTAAAATATGCAGTGCCCATCCCCAATGTGGTAGAGTTAGCATGGTCCAATGGAAGGAGAGGTATACCCAACATTATCTGTCCACTAGTGCAATTGCACTAGTAGATGGGTGGATTTTAATGTTGCACGACGGGGAATTAAATGCAATAATTCTACTACACTAAACTTGTTGCACCATGATTGATCAATCTATTGCACAGCAAAGTTACTAGCAACCTGCTTATGTCTTCCCTTGTGCAACCATGTTCCAATGGTGCAAAAAGCATTTCAGCAGCAGAAGAAGTTCGCAGCTAAGTGACTTTAACGTAGAGCTACATTGGATATAATCCAGAAAGCATTGCAAGGGATGCCTGGTTATAGGTAGGGTTAAGCTACAGGCACACTGTATAGTTTGAGGGTCTCTAAGCATGCCCCACAAATTGCCATTGTGGTTTCCCACACATACACACAAGCACTACAGCACTGCTGCTGACCATCTTGCTTGTGCATCTTGGGATAAATTTGCACTAAGATGCAGATGAATTTTCATGAGGATTAAAAAAAAACACCATGCCTGCAATTTAATGTAGAAATGCGCAGAGCTGAAATAAAGTTTGGAAAAATGGGAAACTGAAACATACCTAAACTGACAGATTTGCCCATCCTTAACAGTAGCTTACTGCAGAAACAGGATGGAACAAACTTTGTAAGCAAAGACCTGCAAAAGTAACACTGAACAGAAATGTGCTGATTCAACCATTCCTAGTGGGAAGGGGTTCTTTCAGTTGGGTTTGCAGATACGAATCCCCAAATAAAAGTCTACAGACTTTTTTTTAAGTGAGAGGCACAAATACAAATACTAGTCCCTGGGCACAGACCAAGTATTGACAGAAAGGGCAAAGAGGGAAGGAAACAGTTTCTGAAAGCAGTTGCAGAGTGGGGAAAATAACTGAAGCATTAGAGATGTGAGCAAATGGTGGGAATTAGAATGTGCCACAGTTAATGTGCTGCTGACTTATCCCTGAAATATGCAGGATACAATAAAATGTTTCATGTTCAATTAAGCCCTTCTCCCGCCTACTTGAAATGGTTACTGCCATTCGTTGGCTCTGGCTTTTGTGATACTGGTTGAAAGTACAGTCATGTCAGAAATGGTTGAAAGGAAAATACCACATCTCCTTGGGATAACCGTTCAATACCTTACTTAAATACACATTTTGTGGTGGAGGAAAACATTTCCTGCAACCACGTCTCTACTGCTGTGCAGATGTTATTTTTTCCAGGGATAGCACCACTCAAAAAGGTGGTTGCATATAGTAGGCCAGGTGTGCTGAATTGGGCCTTTGAAATTTGCCCTCTACCCTATCCTATAAAAAGCATTATTCAGAATGGTGGTTTGCAAAACACACTAATGAAGATAATAAGACAATAAAATAAAAATTAGTAATCATCAATTGCACATTTTTCAAAATTCAATACTTTTCAACAAAATTAGTGAATTTGATCTAGTGTTGCCAGCTTTTCAAAGTCTGATAGTCATTTAGAAGAAGAAGAGTTTGGATTTGATATCCCACTTTATCACTACCCGAAGGAGTCTCAAAGCAGCTCACAATCTCCTTTTCCTTCCTCCCCCACAACAAACACTCTGTGAGGTGAGTGGGGCTGAGAGACTTCAGAGAAGTGTGACTAGCCCAAGGTCACCCAGCAGCTGCATGTGGAGGAGCGGAGACGCAAACCCGGTTCACCAGATTACGAGTCTACCGCTCTTAACCACTACACCACACTGGCTCTCACATGCCCCCATCTGCCCCCGCCTTGCACCCTTTGCCTCTTACTGTTCCCCAGGGTAATCCCATCCCTCCCAGAGGGCAGAACCACCCACTTTGGGAACCACTGTTTTAGACCCTCAATGAACATCAAGGTTATGGAAAGTATATCAGGGGCTGTGCTTGATTCCTGACATCCTAATATCTATTATGGCTTGTGTGTGTGTGTGTGTGCACGCGCGCACGCGCGTGAAACCTGCCAAAATGGGAGGAGAGGAGAGTGCTGTTGTTCATGGGTCCTGCTTGTGGGATCGCCACAGGCATCTGTTTGCCCACTGTAAGACCAGGCGCCAGATAGGCCATTGGCCTGATCCAGTAAGCTCTTAGGTTCCTAAGGGTCATGCTGAGGTGCCATCCGAAAGGATGAACGGCAAAGAGTGGCACTATGTGCATGGGACAAGAAGGTTGATATGTGAACAGTAGAGTTGTGGTTATAAAACGCTAGAAAACTCAATACACAAATGCATCAAACACCATAAACCATGGTACTGAGCTTGGCCTTCAGATTAAATCCAAACTGTCTTGTGATGTAAACACTAGAATCGCTGAGTTTTTGAGTACAAGTTATCCTTAACAGGCAGTCCAGTCTTATCTTTGCCAACAACAGCAAACCACAAAGGCATTATCAGTAACAAAAGTCTCTGTTTTATTCAATGCTGATGATTTCACCAGCCTTTAAAAGGAAAAATAAACCCTATTAGCACACTTTGCACTTCCGCAGTTTCTCAAACTTTGAGAATCCACCATTCTAATCATTCAAAGGAAGAATGTGAAACCTTTTGGTGGACCAATTACAATTAGAGGTGCATGGAGGAACAGTGATAAGAACATAAGAACATGAGAAGAGCCTGCTGGATCAGGCCACTGGCCCATCTAGTCCAGCATCCTGTTCTCACAGTAGCCTGTGAGAAACCTGCAACCAGGATTTGAGCACAAGAGCCCTCTCCCCTCCTACAGTTTCAGCAACTGGTATTCAGAAACATTGCTTCCTTCAACTGTGAAAGCAGAGCATAGCCATAATGGCTAGTCTTCTCCTCTGTTGGTGGTTATTGCTGCCTGCTGTGGGGGCGAGTTCCATAGCTTAATGACACACTGCATGAATAAATATTTTCTGTCCTGAATCTTCCATCATTCAGCTTTACTGGGTGTTCACACATTCTAGTGTTAGGTATTGGGAGTGGGGCGTGGTGGCACTAGGGCACTGTAGCCCCAAACCAGAGGAACCTTCATTGTCTGTTGTGACTAGGAAAAACTGTGCAACAGCTCCATAACCACCCTGCAGTCTTTAACGGCTTCATCAGACGTTTTCCCCAGTCAAAATATTGTCCCTGTGCATCTGTGTTCACCCTTCTAATTTCATTTCATAATACAATTACTTTACAGCTAGTGACTGGCACGGAATGAAGATAAGAAGTAAATAAAAACTAACCAATGTTTTTTTTCTCTAAAAAAAATCTAGCAATGTTGACAGTCTGAAATCTGAAACTTCTAATATTTTGACTGTGCACGAGGATGTTCAGATCAAGGGCTTCTGTTAGTTCTTACAAGGAAGCAAAGCTTGTAGCCACAAAAGGGGGCTTTGGAATCCTCTGATAGCTCTGCTGATAGTAGCCCCTCCCCTCACAGAACTACCATTCCCAGAGTTCCCTGGGAAGAAGAGCAGATTGTTAAACTACTCTGGAAGTTGTAGCTCTGTGAGGGGACGGGAGTGGGATGCCTCCTAATGACTCCAAGCATCCTTAACTAAATGCATTTCCCATGATTCATTGGGGGAAGCCAGGGCTGTTAAAGTGGTATTTATTCATTTACTGGGGGGGAAATGTATATATTGCTTGATGGTAAGAAATCCTCTAAGCGGTTTACAAGCTATAATAGTGCTTTAAATGTATGGTGTGATGTGGCTTTGGAGTCTCACAGATTCCCAGGCAGTCTCCTGTCAGGGCATATCACGGATATTCAGGGCCAAAGAGAGGCAGGGGGAGAAGCTGGTACAAATTTATGGGGCTTGTTGGTCCAGATGGAGGCCCGGGGCCCAAATACCTTGCATATGATTTGTCTTTCTTGGAAGTATCATTATTTGTCTATTGTTTTCAACATCCACCGTAAAACTGCTTGCAAACTTGTGATGCGAACCGAACATTTCCGAGTATTTCCAGCTTTCTATGAAGATTCGCTTCTGCGTTTTGACAGTATGACAGTGCAGCCTCACCTGATTATATACAGTTGCCTTTGTATGTTTTCATAAATGAACCCCATGTGAATACAACAACACTGTGTGATACACATTGTGTTGTGTTATGCACACAGGTTTAACATGTGGGTGCTTATATTATTGTTATTAGTCATTAGGATCTCCATATTAACCTAAAAATGAGGTCACATATTAATTTATATCTTTTAGCCTGGCCACTCTTGCTGGAGCCCCCCAAAAATGTTTTTCTCTGGAGCACAAACCCACTCTTGGCAACCCTGCAGATCTTCAGAGGACCAAACTAGATGTCACATGAATGATAGAATTCAGGATTTATTCTTATTCCTGTGGTTGTGGTGGTTGTTCAAGTGTACTTGTCAGACACATGACAGGGAAGGTTCCTGGTGAGGGGATTCGCAATACACATTTTTGCAGGTTCCCCCTTGCTATTTTTCAATTACATAATTTGCACACCGTTTTCCATGTGAAGTTTAAGCCTTTCAATAGAGTCTTGCGATCACTGCATATTATGGTCAGATATATCTTAACACTAGTAACTCTTGGTGGGGCAAGTCTTCTGTTTGGATCCTATTGCTTGGAGCAAAGGGAGTTCAGGAAAAATCCACAGGGACTGGATGGAACAAAAGAAAGGCACACTAAAAAGAAGGCCATCAGCAGTGGGTTGTATCTAACGTTAATCTCACTCAAGGCAGGCCTACTGAAATTCATGGACATGACTCCGACTAAATCTAAAAATGGCGAAAGCTGCCAGAGAGTGGAATGGACTCTAATCCATTAGAGGTTGTTAAGCAGAGATTGGTGGCCATCAGCCAGGAATTCTTCAGCTGGGGTTCCTGAACTGCAGAGAGTTGGACTAGATAACCCTTGGGGTCCCTTCTAACCCGACAGTCCTATGATTCTATGACTAACTTAAGTGTCTTAATTTCCGGTAGTCTACTCTAAGCAGAAATTAGCTGGATACAAGTCACACTGGAAGGGGAATGAAAAGCCAATTTGAAAGATAAAGGATTGCAGGTAAAGATAAAACTGGAAAAAAAATGCCTTAAATGGAAACACCCCACTGTTTTCGTTTCATGCAGTAGTTTGATGCTGGCATCTAATTATTCATTGCAGCGTTTTATCTCCACTATTATAGTATCACTTGTTTTGAGTGGTGGGGTGGGGTTTTTTTTTTGGGGGGGGAGGCATGTCTTTTATTAATGATTTCAACACCTATTTTTAAAGAGCTAAATGAGTTCTCTCTGTGTTTTTTTGGAAAGCAATCCATTGCAGTGGTTGGGGAGCAATGATTTTTTTAAAAACAAACCCAGCATAGTCAGCTCAACCAGTGTAAAATGCATACACAAAGGAGGAGGAGGGAAGGAGAGAGAAAGAGAAAACCACCGTATACAAATGTACTAGTCACTTGAATACCTTGGAAGAAAGGTAGGACAAAAAAATGATAAAAAATAGAAATAATAAATACATATTTTAAAAATATCACTTGTTACCATGAGAGATAAAAGAGGCGTGGTTATTTTGCATATCAACACTATCAGAAATTTAAATTTAGAATTTCTTCTATGCACTTTCAAGAAGCCATAATTTCTTTATAAGATACTTTTGTTTGGGCATTTGTATTTTTTTCCAACAAAAAATAATGGTTGAGCGTAATGAATGTCCAGAATATCCTTCCTTTCACTTCCACAGAATGCATTATGGCAAAGGACAAAAGGCTGATTATGTTCCCAACTGCATGGAATCTTTTTGCCCAGGCTTAACTGACCCATCAGACTGGACCTTGTTTTATGAGCATGAATCCCAAAAATCTCTGTTGTACTTGCTTTCGTTTTTGTATTGTTGTTGCTATTGGTTTCAGATTGTATTTTTTGCTTTAATGGCTATCAGGTAGTATCCAGCTATGTTCCACTCACTTGTTGCCATTGACGAAGCTAAGTTCATTGCATTCATTGATTTCAGGGAGTCCTGACTAAAACTATCATTGGTTATAGCTCACAGGTTTTTTTTATATTGTACATAATGTACACTGTTTCAGGATTTATTGAAATATTAAGCCATTTAGACCTGCTTATAAATAAATGAGCAAAAATAATGTCTGACTCTGTTTTGTCTTTCCACCATCTTCTGACCTCAAAGGGCAAGTATCCCTGGCATGGGCTGTCACTATTGACACCTCTCCTGTTGTGAAGTGCTCTCCCACCAAGAACTGACTTGAGGTTTTAACACATCAGACTACAACTTAATCATACACAGACATGATGGTAGACTGGGAGAATGCCATTGTTATCCTTGCATCCCATGGAAGAGGGATTCTGTCGGAAAGGGGAATAAAAGCACGGCCTCTGATGGCGATGGGATCACTCCAGTGCTAGCCTCCCATCTATTTTATCACATTGTTTATTCACCAGGCAGAAAAGCCAATTCACAGCAGTGTACCCAACTGCAACTAAAACTCTAGCCAAATGCCAGACATTTTCACACCCAAATGAAGCTGGCAAGTTGCCTAAAATGCACTGGGTTTCACTCTGAATGCAAAAATCTTTCACATGGCCCTGAAGTATGCCTAGTCGTCTTTATCTGAAGAAGAAGAAAAAGACCTAGGAGTTTTAAATGCCAGTCTCCTGAAATATTTGCTTTGCAGTCAAACAAGAAGAGCAATCGATGTTTTAAAATAGGCGTTCAAAGAACAGACGCCTTTAGTTTATGAAAAATGTGTTTCACTCATTAGATTACAGAGAGAGCATATTATAATCTTGTTGACCTTATGAATGGTCATAATAGGAAGATGAATTATGGAAATGTTTTATCCGCCTTCCACATGTGCAAAAGCACCCATTTGATATGGTTGCAATGGGGCACGAAATTGTGCTTTTGAACATGTGGTGACTGCAGATCAAGAGGGTGATCAGAGGGTATGAATTAGAGACTGTGTTTTCTGATCTTCCACCATGGAGCATTCAGCTAATCAGCATCTTCACACTGTCTTTTGCAACCCAGTCCTAATTATTTCAGGGCACACCAACAAATGTTTGGAAACAACCGTGCGTTAGTGTTCGAGGCTTCCTCTGTACCACATATTTAAAGCAGTAGCATGCCTCTTTAAATGGTCATAGGTTTCCTCCAAGAATCCTGGGTTCTGAGAGTTGTTAGGAAGCCTCCCTTACCCTCACGCAGCTACAATTCCCAGAATTCTCGGAAAGAGGGATTGGCTGTAAAACCTCTTTGGGAATTGTAGCTCTGTGAGGGGAAGGGGTGGTGGTCTCCTAACAACTCTCAGCACCCTTAACAAGCTCTTAGATAGAAGCCATGACTGTTTAAAGTAGTATAAAATCGATTTCAATGTACACTGCAGATGGGACCACAATGGAGTATCTTATAACTATAATATTAAGGATGTCCCAATTTTCAAAGGAGAAATGTTGGAGGGTATGGAATAGGGTGTCCCTATTTTAATTGGAGGAATGTTGGAGGGTATGAGTTTTTCTTACACTAGCCTTATTTCAACACAGTAAAACACATTACTGTAAATCTTCAGATTTGGGGGCTCTAAGATGTTTACTGAATGTCAATGTCCTGAAAATTGCTTCTGGTGCCCCCAGTGTTAAGCCAACATAAGCCAATTTCCACTAAACATTAATATCCATAGAGAAGCAGTTTGATGGAAATATTTATAATTAGCTAATTTATTAAGACAGAAAAGGCAAGACAAATATTCTTTGTTAATATTTATAGGTTCTTATTTTTTTAAAAAAATATTTTGTCCTTGTGTTGTTGCCAGAATCCATTCCCCAGGCACCACCATTTTAACATGTGATTAAAGTGATGTAAATTCCCTGCCTTGTCTCCACATTAAAGTAAGAGGCAGAATCCTGTTGATAGATTTAATTTATGCCTTGCTCACCATCTTTTGAATTCAAGTTTAACAAAGCACAACAGGACAGTTGTGAATGTTCAATTTTAATGGAGAATTGTTTTAAAGATCAGGATATGCCTTTGTATTACTTCTCAAACTTAGTAATAAACTGTTACTGTTAAAAAACGGGATGCTGAATGAAAAGCTGAAATTAAATGGTACGATTTGGAATTTGGCAGAGTTATTCTAATAGCAAGGGCTTTCCCCCTCATTTCCCTCTGCTTCAGGTTTATGTACTCAGGTGACTGGAATGGTGGTGTCTGCATAGTTAGCCCTCCCTGGACTGCACTTCTTCATAGTGAAATTCAGGGGTGCCATATTTGAATGCTCTCCCACCTTACATGTTTTGAATGTGCAAGTGTGGCTGTCATTGCAGCAGCATATGGATCAATAATAAAGAAGAGTGCTTCTGTGGCTGGGCTACATCTACTGAGTTCAACACTAAATGACCACAACAGCCTCTCTCACTTCTGGGATGTGGGGAAGAGGACTCCCAGGGGAGAGGATATGATTTGAGGTTTGCCTGAGCTGGCATGCCTCATTTTGAGAATTTTAAGCTAGCAGTAGGGGAATTCTGGACCTCCAAATGTTGTTGGATTCCAACTCCCATATGCCCCCAGCCCAGTCAGCAAGGGCAAATAGTCAGAGATGATGGGAGCTCCTCACCTCACTTGGCTGAGGAACTGCATTGCAGAATTCGGAAAAGGAGCTGTTTTCAGTTCAAGAAGTTTTGCAAAGTGTGAATTTGGTTGGGCTCACCTTTAAGCGCAAATTGAATTGAATTCATCCCTCACTCCCAGGTAAGTGTGTAGAGGACTACAGCATAAGTGCATAAAAAGTTTCATTCTTTCAACTGGACGCATAAAAATAAGTATTGCTAAAAATGTGTGTCTGTGTGAAATGCACCGATTCTTGCTTAGAAAAGTTTTGTGGGGGGTTTTTTTGTGGGAGGGGACTAAGAAGGAATTGTTCCCTTTCTGGGATATGAGGATTCCAACCTACCTAAACCTGTAAAAAAGCATTTGAAGAATACAGATCCTCCAAGTTCTTGATCCAATTTTAATGGAAAACTTTTCTCAAAAGCATCCCACCGGGAACACACACTCACTGTTACTGCATTTCAGAAAAAACAGTTCAAACTCATCTGAGCTACACAAGTATAATTTACTACTCCTTCTGAGTTCTTGTTTTGACTAGATGCAGATTGATGATTAAAGTGGTAAACAGTAACATTTTTATAAAATGGCTGACTCTGCCAATGGCAACAGAAAAGAGAGTGTGCTGAAATAGCTATGTCGTTATTGTGACTACATTCAAGGCTGTCAGCAAAGAATATAAGCACTTGACAAGGTGTTATCTAATTGTGTTTTTTAAAAGCCACGATACATACATCTTTTAACATGTCACTTTAAGCAGCGAGATAATTTCTTTTATTAAAATATACAAAGGGGGTAAAAATGAAAGCCTTGCATCTTCCTTGTTCATTTTTACCATTGCTCTGCCCTTTCACTATCATTTGGTGGAGTGGATTTGCTCTTTAGTCAAATTGGCCTTTATTTAAATGCTTGCCCAAAATAGCTCTACAACATTAGGTGTGTATAGAGAAGGAACAGTATGTCCCACAGAAATTTCTGACTCCGTCCTGGTGGGAATTTGCTGCTCGAAAGAGAAAGCTAATAATAAAATCCTTCTGACACACAGAGTTATTGAAACAAAATGTGGCTTTGTGGAAAAGAGCTTTTATTCCATTTGTTGGGGTTTTTCCACCCTCGTCTTCTTCTAAGAAAAAAAAATGATTAAGAAACTGACATTTGTGTGGGATGGGCTTACACAAATATATGTCAGCCTGATGGTCACTGAGTCATGAAGGCTGCGCCATGGCAAGGATGGAATGGTCATGGAAAACAGTATCGGTAAGTTATGCGGGGGCAGCTGAATTGGGGAGAAAACCGGCCAGCGGTAAGGAACGATAATGCGCGAGCATCCCTAATGAAAGCTGAAGCTAAAAAGATGCTTAATGTTGCCTTTAAAAGTGAGGAAATTGAAGATGTCACAACGAAAGATAAATGTGGCTGATGTGTCCTTGTCTTTGACTATCACAATGCCATCTTTGAAATGTGAAAGAGGGAAGAAAAGCAAATTAGCTGTTTGGAGGCTATTCTTAGAGCCTGTGTTTTATTGTGATCTCTGAGGCCAGCCAAGAGTGACTTTTTAATGGTAACCTCTGCACGTGTTGTGATGTGGTTCTTGCGTCGCTTTCGTTATCTACTACTGCTAAGCGGTTTTCCTGGTTAATAACAGTGGCATTCATTCTCCAGCAAAAGGTCCGTAGGTGGCATCAAAGGGGGTGGGTGGGCAAGGGGGAGCAACTGTCACTCCCCAGGCAAGTAGTTTGTCTTTATTATAAGCAATATCTGTCTGTCTGTCTGTCTGTCTGTCTGTCTGTCTGTCTGTCTGTCTCTCTCTCTCTCTCTCTCTCTCTCTCTCTCTCTCACACACACACACACACACACATACAGTTCCCCACTGGCTCACTTTCATCTATCGATAACAGAACTAAGATGAGGAAGAGAACTGAGGAGCTGGAAGGTGATTGATAGGTTTCCTTCCCTGACACTCAGCTCTCCCTTTTTCAGTCCCACTCCACATGCAGTCCTCCATCCCAACAATCTGTCATTGGCTCTCACATATTTTTCTGGGGAGAAGAAGGCTTTGCAGGCAAGCAGAAGGCTTCAACCACAGACTACCAGGATAGACACTTGCACATCAACACAGCAAGAGAACAAAGGAGATTTGCATCGAATTTGCTTTTGCTAATTTAGGTGTCTAGATGTACATTTGGAAAGAATTGTTCTCATTAAAATAGAAATGCAAGACATTCCCACCATGTTGGGCAAGATTGACTACGTTATTTGTGTCTGCTGCCCACCTGCTAACTCTTGATGGGTTCTGCAGATCTCCCTTCTTATGGTTCCTTCTCTCCAATCTGGACTTTTGCTGGGCAGCCCTTCAAAAAGAGGACTACTTCCAACAGAAGACAGTCAAGTAAGATGCACAGCCACCCTACATCCTACACTCCTTCCTTGCAGCAACTACCCACCAGGCCTATAAGGGGCCTCTGAAATATGAGGGAATGCATGGTAAGGGTTGCTAAGAACAGAGATGTGCAGGGAAAGGTAGTGGAATGATGGGGGTATCATTTTAAAGACAGTGATTTTACACCAACCTTTATTTGATGCTTTGCTAAGGGATGATCTATTGGTTTTTTTGAGATGTTTGATTTCGTTCTCCCCCTTTAATTATGCATTTTTTGTGAGCTGTCTTGAGCTATTTTATAAATTATATTTTGGAACAATAAACTGGAGAATAAAACAAGGCTACAGTTGTAAGTATGCTTACTTGAAAGTTGACCTCAGAAAAACTTTATGTTTGGGATATGTTTAGCATAGGAGTGTTAATATTAAATATACCATTATTTCTTCTCTTTTTTAAACATCTAATGTGTAGAAAGCATCACCCCATCTGAAACATGCTTTGCCCTTTCTATGCAGCTCTCTGCCACCCCGGTTGCCCCATCATAGTTCTATGTTCCCGTTTTATCTTTGCTCTTCTTTTAAAGACTTCTGGAATCTGAAAGTCCCTCATGTCTCCCTTATTGGCACAACATGCTGTTTGAGGACCCACTGGGCATTTCCAAACAGTCATATGTGTTTGTACCCTTTCAGTCCACACCTCAGAATCTGCAAGATAGGAAAACAGAGGGTACCAAGTTCTCCAGGTTTTGGTATTTTTAGGAATATTTAGAGAACACACACCAACAATAACTTCTAATTTTAATGTGCCCAACTTTGTGGCTTCGGAAAGCATGTCTCAATGGCATAGCTCAAGAAACCACAATTCATTTAGAAAACAATAAACAAAGATTTCAAAAATGTCAGTGGTGTGGCTATGTGGCACGGCTGTGGGTGTCTATAAAAGACCTTCTCATGCTTACATGTGTGTTTGTAGGAAAGTGGGTTCTTTGCTTATTTCTTCAAGGGCTATGATGAGCAGGGAGCTGGCCAGAATTACAGAAAATAATAACAGACCCAGTTTAATGGCATGATACACTTTTAGAACTTCCCCAAAGGTCAGCTATTGTTATATTATAACTTGCAAAAGAATCAGAGGCTGGTAATTTTTCAAAATAATATGCAATGATGCAATAGAGATATAATCAGATCTGTTATTTTGGAACAATAAAAAAGCAGCATTGCTGACTACAGTGCTTACTGATATTATGCCACACCACTTAGGATACATTTTTCAACATTTATTTTTACAATTTATATAAGAATGTAGATGCTGCCCTTCTGATGTCACCTTAAGGCAACCAACAACGATTAAGACCAACTAAAAAATTCACATACACAAAATCTCTCCAAATAGATATAAAACAGAGTAAAGGACACCACATAAAATATAAGTCATAGGGAAAGGTTATCTGTCTGATAAAACAAATACCTCCTTAAATAAGACGGTTTTTGCCATGGGGCTGAAGACTATGGGGGAAGGTGAGCTGAGCTTCCAGAGTTCTACAATTAAAGTGTGGCCACAGACAAAGTCCATTTTCTAGTCTCCATCACTTGAGCCTCAACTGTAGTCAAAACAAAGAACCACACTTTCAGATCTTAGGCTGTAAGCAGGTTTGGTATGTGAAGAGGCATTCTTCAGCCATTTAGGACGTTAAAGTGAGGAAAAGTTTCATGGTCTTAAAACTGGTTTATGGTGAAGGGCTGGTAAGAAATCTTATAGATAGATAGATAGATAGATAGATAGATAGATAGATAGATAGATAGATATAGATGATAGATGATAGATAGATGATAGATAGATGATAGATCGATCTATATGGATTTTCTATTGTGTACAACTTGTGTACAGCTTGACCTTGTGCAACTAGTCTCAACATTGCCCCCCACCCTCACCAGGTTCCGTAATTTATGTCAAAGTGGAGCCAGCAAAAAATATTGCCAAGGTAAAAATATGTCTCTGCTGTCACTCCAACAAAAGGGATGGGGGGAGAGAAAAGATATATCCCCCCAAAAGACTTCAAGTCACTTATTCTGACACTGATTGATGTCGATATTTCCGATCAGTTTTCTGCTGCACAGATTTTAAGCGATATTTTCCTCTGATCTCCTGTGCTGTAGTTATAAATACTTGATAACATTTTCATAAAAGGATCTTTTTTACAATATGCTTAATGAGAGGTTCAGCTTCAGAGAGATGTGTGAAAACCCTAACCTAATGCTGTGAATTCACTAAATAGCGCACAGACTGAGAAACCTCAAGGAAAAAAAGAGGGAAAGATATATATTTAATTTAATTGTTATACCTGTTTATTTCACACACACACACACACACACACACACACTCCCCCCCCCCAAATGTAGCAATCATTCATGTAACACCTAGATGGAAAATGTGTGATGTCTTAGCAATCACTTTTTAAATGCTCTGAACAGTATTAGGAGAGATGATGTGTCCATTTGAAAACCATTAATCACCTCTTTAACTTCCTACAAAGTAGGGGGTAAAAGTTAATTTACCCTTGGGAAAGGAAGACAGTGGAGTAGGGGAGGGGGGAGGGAAAAGAGGGAAGAGAAGAAAAAGAAAGGAGATAAGCATTGTTGCAAGTGACAACTGCTTTGAGACATAAATAGATCCACACAAATAACCTAAAGGAGGGATATGTCACTTTCCCCATATGATGCTTAAGTTTATCAATATCTGCCATGGCTTTAAACCATATCTGCACTATACATTTGAAGCAATATCATACCACTTTAAATAGTCTAACCTGATTCATAAACACCCACCCACCCCACTCACACATGAAAACAAAGTTCACCACAGCCAATCACAAACAAACAACCACACCCTAGGCCAACCCCAACCTCTCTCACCACCAAAGGAACACAAGCGAATAGCAAAGAGAACCCACACAAACGATGCTGACACAAAACCCCACACACATTAAGTAAAATAGAAACATCGCCACCCAACTCTATCCCCACTCACCATTCCCCCTCTACCTCTTTTCTCCTTTTCTTCCTAATATAACACTAATGTCTCAACAAATGAAACTGATCTGTAGAAAATGTAACTTAGGGGGGGGGGGAGACATCGAACATACTTTTGTAAACCAATAAATCTTTAATAAAAATATGTTAAAAAAATAAAATAAATAGTCCTGGCTTCCCTCCACCCAAAAGATCCTGGGAACTGTAGTTTGTTAAGAGAGCTGAGAGGTGTTAGCAGACCACATTCCCCTCATAGAACTACAATGCCCAGCTTCCCAGTTGGCCTACTTTTTTGTAAAGTTGTTTTAAAAATTCATATTTCCACAATAGAAAAATATTATGTTTATTCAGACCTCAGCTTCATTAACTCATTTGTATCTATTGATCAGTCGGGGAATACACTTGGTAGGTTTGGACTTTCACACATCCCCACAAAATTTTGTTCTGTTCTGGTTTTGTGAAATCTGGCATTTTTTAAAAAATCACATAAAAATTTGAACTGAAATAAATATTTAAATATAGATAAGAAAGCATTTTCTCTCAAGAGACACATTTCTCAGTGTATTTTTTCTCAACTTTAGGAGGACTAAATTCAGTGGGTGGCTGAATTCCGGTATGCAAATTAGCCTAAGTGACAGCTCATTTTGGAATTCACAAAGCATCTCCCTAGCCTGAACTGGCTACCTTCAAGGTATGGCCAACTCTTGCTCACTCTATTAGTAGAGCAAAAACCAAAAATGATGTTGACTTGATGATTTTCACCTTTCATATATCAGCTGGAGCAAAGGCAGTATTAAGAATAGCATTGGCTTTATTTTATTTTTTGCAATAAGGGATTCTTTCAAATTGCATTTATATGGAATAAATGCATACACAAGACACAGCTTGTTTTCTACTTGCAATAAATAAAGATCCCATATGTGAACGGAAACCAGGCAGGCACAAGCGAACAAAATGTATAACACAAGAACAGAATTGCATTGCATTAGAGGTAGCCATATATTTATGAAGTTAGTTATTAAAGAAGGACCTCTCCAAGCCCACTTTCCACCCACCCCTTTTGTTTCTTTCAAGACACGTTTATTAAACCGGGCATAATATGTCTCTAAATCCAGTGCTATTTTTGTGGTACAAGAATTACTACAGTGACTTGCACATGGAAATTATCCTGCACATCTGTATTCTGATTATGATATTTAGTGCAAGGGTCATGAATAATAAAATTGCTAAATATGCTTATTGCCATCTATAAATAAAGGTTATCATACTTGAGAAGGTTTTGTTTCTGGAGTGTCAGAACAAGCACGGCTAGTTGCAAGACAATAGGGCTTTAATTTTACTAGGAAAATAAATACTTACATTTATAAATATTCAAATGCTTTCCAAAGTGCAGTAAAACCAAATTAATACTTAGAAAATGAGTGCAACAGCAGAACATGAGAAGTTCGCACGGTGCGTTGGCAAAGTTCACAGTTCTGGGAGGGAAAACAAGCTCCTGTAATCTTAGTGTTGTGCCAAATAATAGGATGCAGGAAGAGTCCACAGCGACTCCTTCTGAAAAGGGCAGTCTGGACTGTATTTTCTTGCCAGGGGCCAAAGACTCCCTCCTCTTGCCGGGAGGAGAAATGTGCCAAATCTCAAGCCTTCGGATCTCTTGGCTATTGATCTGGCTCTGCTTTCCTCCCTCGCTTCTCATCCCAGCTCAGTTTGGGAGGCTTGGTGTCTGGTTGAAGATTGGGAGAGGTGTGCTGCAGGAGGGAGGGCAGATAAGGTACTGATATGCCCTAGTTGTGCCCAGGTTGGATTACTGCAACACACTCTTCTGTAGGCTGGAACAGCCTTTGAAATGCATTTGGTAGCCTTCATTGGTTCAGAACATAGCAGTCAGATTGTCTGGAGTGAGGCATTTAGATTGTATAATTGCAATGTTGTTTCAGCAACCCTGGCTGCATCTAGATCAAAAAAAGGTTTCAGGAAAAAGCGTTGTAATGGAAAATCATGTTGCCAAAAGACAGAACTCCACCATGCCATCTGGTGTCATAATGTTATAATGCATTTAAAACACTTTTTAAAAAGAAGAAGAAAAAAATGAGTAATGTAGCTGAGTCTCCTGACTGCCATTTTGCTGTTGAACTCCATTAAATGTGCTGGTCTTACTTTGATGAGTCCTAAATGGTTTGGGAAGGGACACGGGTGGCGCTCTGGGTTAAACCACAGAGCCTAGGACTTGCTGATCAGAAAGTCGGCAGTTCGAATCCCTATGATGGGGTGAGCTCCCGTTGCTCAGTCCCTGCTTCTGCCAACCTAGCAGTTCGAAAGCACGTCAAAGTGCAAGTAGATAAATAGGTACCGCTCCGGCAGGAAGGTAAACGGCATTTCCGTGCGCTTCTCTGGTTCTCCAGAAGTGGCTTAGTCATGCTGGCCACATGACCTGGAAGCTGTCTGCGGACAAACACTGGCTCCCTCGGCCTATAGAGCAAGGTGAGCGTGCAACCCCAGAGTTGGTCACGACTGGACCTAATGGTCAGGGGTCCCTTTACCTTTACCTTTTTAAATGGTTTGGGACCAGGATCCCTCAAGACTACCCACTTCTGTATGAGCCTGCCTGGGTGCTCTGCTGAACCACTGATGCCCTGGGAACACAAGAGATAGCTTTTCCCACTGTGCAACACCTCTTGGAATGAGGAATTCCAGCCCCAAGGAGACTCATATGTACACCTCTCTGCTTGCCTTTTGTCAAGGAGGTAAAACTTGGGACATTTTAAGGGAGGAGTTGGAGGAGAGAGCATCTGTGCAGATTCTGAATGTCACTGATTAGCTGTAGAATTTGAGGCCAGCAATGGCTACTAACCCTGATGGCTATGTTCAACTTCCACTTTCAGAGGCAGTATGCTTCTGAATACCAGTTGCTGGGAATTTCAGAACTTGCACTCAGGACCTGCCTTTAGGCTTCCCACAGTCCTCCAGTTTTCCACTGTGAGAACAGGATGATGAACTAAATGGACCATTAGCCTAACCCAGCAGACATTTCTTATGCTCTGGAGAGAGCTGCTGTCTGTCAATGAACTAATGACTTACATGAGAACATAAGAAGAGCCTGCTGGGTCAGGCAAATGGTCCAGTTGATGCATGTGGGAAACAAGAAAGTAGGATTTGAGCACAACAGCATTCTCACTTCCTGCAATTTCCTGGCATTCAGAAGCACTACTGACTTCAACTGTAGAGGCAAAGCATCACTAGCAGCCATTGATAGCCCTCTCCATGAATTTGTCATTTAAAGCCATCCAAGTTGGTGGCCGTTGCTGCCTCCTGTGGGAGTGAGTTCCATAGTTTAACTATGTTCTGCGTAAATAAGTACTTCATGTGTCCTGAACCTTCCAGCCTTCCATCACTGGATGCCCACAAGTCGTATAAAGCAGATGTCCTATGTTCCAGATCTGACCCCAGAACATTTCAGGGAGGCCAGTGCCATCTCACTTTTGTAGGTGTGAAAGGTGTATCCCCATGAAAAGATGTTTGGCTTATTGCCAGCCCAGAGCAAAACAAGGCCAGCAGCTGAGTTCTCCAGAGCCACTCACACAGCTACTGGTGGAGCTCAGCAGGAAAAGCCATATGTCAGGGCTGTAAGGATAACGTGCTCACTTAGCATCTGGGACTTTTTGGTATTTAGCTGAGCACCATGTGTGGATGGTGCCAGCAGAGCAGAAGAATCCCCAGGAAAAAAAAGGAAACGAATTCCAACTGATGCTCAAATTTAGGGATCAACATGGGCCATCGCTGACAGCTCATGTCATTTTGTCCCATCAAATTATTTAAAACAAATGCTGAGGAATAGATTATTCAATGAAATGTGATGGTCAGCAACTCACTTCTATAGATTATCTGTGCCAGAAGGACTGGGGTCCGTCAATAAAAGATAGCACTTCAGCACATAGTTAAAGTATGGAATTGGCTCCCAGAGGAGGCAGTGATGGCTATGAATTTGGATGGCTTCAAAAGAGGATTGGACAAATACATGGAGAAGAAGGTTATCAACAGCTACTAGCCATGACGGCTTTGTTCCATTTGCACTGTCAGAGGCATTATGCCTCTGAGTACCATGGGAAGAGCCCTGCTAGATCAGGCGCGTGGCCCATCTAGTCCAGCATCCTGTTCTCACAGTGACTGAGTAGATGCCTATGGAAAGCCTGGAAGCAGGATTCAGGCACAAGAGCCCTCTTCCCTCCTGTGGTTTCCAACAACTGGCATTCTGAAGCATTTCTGCCTCAGACCATACCCAATGGATGAGCAGGTGGGACCTTCCCATTAGTAAGGGGATGCCCTTTGATCATTAGCTGCCCAACAGACTGTTAGAGAACTGGTGGATGGCGCACAAGATGAAATGGGCAGAGACAAGAGCGCTAAGGGCAGCGACTGATTTAACACACAGGTTGGAAATGATCAGCATCGTCTTTGGCTGCAGGTGTCTAGTAATATTTATTTGTATACACATCAGTGAATTTCTAAGTACTCCATCTGTTGAGATGATCAATAGCTCAACTGACAATAAAAGATGGGCACACGCATAAGCTGTAGGGTGGCTGTACATTTTCTCAATGGGCTGACTAGATGGAAGTCAGAAGCAGTGCTATGATCCTAAGCTTTCTGTAATGCCTGGGATTTCACTGGCTTTGGGGAGGGGAGCAGATAAATAGGCAAGCACAGGTTGAAATCCTAACCACCTCTTTTGGAGCAATGCACCCCTTGGAGGTGTACAATGGGTGTTGAGAAGTTTGTTCCCTGTAATTAGGAGCTTCAGACAGAGGAGGAACAAATGACAACGGATCCTAATTTAGTCAAGAAAATGAGCCATATCACTTATTATTAACTATTAAAGTAACTTAAACCCTTTGGAAAATAGATCTGACACTGCAATGCTTTGAAGGTTTTATACGCTTTGTAATCCATAGATTATTGAAGTTAATTGATCTGCTGAGATCATGCTATCAGGAGAGGGTGGGGGAAGAAAAGCATGTATATGGAAAATTATGAAACAAAGATGCTTTTTCAATTGGATCCCTGTTTTTGCTGTATCTACTCAAAGGGAGAGGTTGAAAAAGGAAAATGTTACATGTGATTCAACTACACAGAACACAGAGAAGATTCTACCCACAAGGAAATCTACCCAAACCCTTTTAATTTAGACTTGGGTGCATTCTGTGGGGGCATAAAATAATTTTCTCTGTCCTTTTGTTCTCCACCTATAATTTTGGCTCCGTTTTGCTTTAGAAATCTTTTTACACATGAGAAAAATGAAAGCAATAACAATCTGTTGATTTCTATCACTCCGAAATAATTTTTCTGTACTAACTTCAAAGTGATTTTAATTGAATTTAATCCTCTTGACTTTCATTTACTTATAAATGAGTTTCAGTTGTAATTTTCGAATGAAGCTGACTTTGGCGGTTCAAGTCTTAGTGTTTTGATTAGAGATTATGAAATATTGTTTTCTGAACAAAATAATAACAATAAAAATATCTACCCAATTTGAATTTGCATTATGTCCTTCTACTGCTTTACTGGTAGAGAGGGGGCAGGCCGATGTAGATAAGAGTGGTACTTTAGCTTTTAGAAAGAACACTAAGTTATAATTAATTTATTAATTTGTGTGCATGATTCCAAAAATCTGCAGTTTGGAACATAGGGGAAAGCACATTCACCAAAGAAGACATTTTACTGGGTAACATTTTTTAAAATAGAATGCATTATATGAGAAGGTCCAGATAGGTGAGAAAAAAAGGCCCCAAGTCTTGATTAATATTCCCTTCTGATAATTGCTAAGCAAGTTTTACAAGCAAGGATGTTTGCAGAATCCATCTTACCTGACTTTCCACCCAGATTTCAGAATCTCCTGGACCTCCTATTTGGGCATTTGATATGTGTAAATATAGAAGGTATAAATGAGATACCAAGAATGGATAGGCTAGCCTTACTTCCAAGTTGTTAGATTAGCATGAGTCTGAAGGGGGTTACACCCATCAGCTACGGAGGCATGCTGTATGCATCAGCATATTGGTGGCAAGACTAGCTCACCCATTTTAGATGGTACCGAACACCTAAGTAAGGCTGAG